>NW_026652287.1:72700718-72790135 GCF_009828535.3 Hylobates moloch
CTAAAAACTCTCAATAAATTAGGTATTGATGGGACGTATCTCAAAATCATAAGAGCTATCTATGACAGACCCACAGCCGATATCATACTGAATGGGCAAAAACTGGAAGCATTCCCTTTGAAAGCTGGCACAAGACAGGGATGCCCTCTCTCACCACTCCTATTCAACATAGTGTTGGAAGTTCTGGCCAGGGCAATTAGGCAGGAGAAGGAAATAAAGGGTATTCAGTTAGGAAAAGAGGAAGTCAAATTGTCCCTGTTTGCAGATGACATGATTGTATATCTAGAAAACCCCATTGTCTCAGCCCAAAATTTCCTTAAGCTGATAAACAACTTCAGCAAAGTCTCAGGATACAAAATCAATGTGCAAAAATCACAAGCATTCTTATACACCAATAACAGACAGAGAGCCAAATCATGAATGAACTCCCATTCACAATTGCTTCAAAGAGAATAAAATACCTAGGAATCCAACTTACAAGGGATGTGAAGGACCTCTTCAAGGAGAACTACAAACCACTGCTCAATGAAATAAAAGAGGATACAAACAAATGGAAGAACATTCCATGCTCATGGGTTGGAAGAATCAATATTGTAAAAATGGCCATACTGCCCAAGGTAATTTATAGATTCAATGCCATCCCCATCAAGCTACCAATGACTTTCTTCACAGAATTGGAAAAACTACTTTAAAGTTCATATGGAACCAAAAAAGGGCCTGCATCGCCAAGTCAATCCTAAGCCAAAAGAACAAAGCTGGAGGCATCATGCTACCTGACTTCCAACTATACTACAAGGCTACAGTAACCAAAACAGCACAGTACTGGTACCAAAACAGAGATACAGATCAATGGAACAGAACAGAGCTCTCAGAAAATTTACAACTTCTGAATAGCCAAGTCTAACTAATTTTACTGTTTCCCACTATAATATTGCATTTTGGATCAAAGTCAAATTTTAGTATATTTTAAGTTATTTTATAAACATAGGAAAAAATAACTTTCTACTTATGTTTTTGTATCTGTTTATTACCTATATTTATAATCTTGTAGGTCTCCAAAATTTGGAGAGTTGCTTGAAAAAATTACTTATAGAGAAAGTTATCTAAGAATTTAAGATAAAATGTTCCTGTTCTATCCAAATTAATTAGTCTCCTTAACTGGTACTTTCTTGACATTCTTGGGTCTACCAATTATAAGAGCAAAATCTTTGTGTAATAAACATATTAAAGTTGTTGAAAAGATTAAGTGCCCTATTTTCATGGGTTTGTGAAGCCTTTATGTTACTATTTTTGTTTAAGTATAGTAAAGAGTGGAAATAATAATTACTTTCAAAACCACCTTTGAATAAAAGACATTATTTTATTCATCCAGTGAGAAATATTTTTAAAATATTATTACGATATAGTATTCTATTTCAGGTAAAATCTAATCAGCAAAATAATCTTTTAAAAAACTGACTGTAGTAAATAAAGCAAAACCTGTCTTTATTTTCAATACTGTTAAGCTTTTAATTAATAGAAAACCACCATGGGTTGCTTCTCTAGAATACCACTAAATGTTAGAGACATCGTATACTGTACAGGAGTGTCACTCCTGGATGAGGATGTCTGGGAATTCATATGGATGAAATTCCATTCCACCACAGCAGTTTCTGAGAAGAAAATATTATTGGAAGCCTTAACTTGCAGTGATGACCGGAATTTATTAAATAGGTAGGTCAACTGATTTTCTAAATTTGTTTCTGTAATGAAAGTATTCTCTGTTAATCAAGTTGCTCTGAAGTTGCTTTTATTTACTTGAATATATGTTAGTTATTTTAAAATATATCTTCCTAAAGGTGAGGAAAACTGCCATGTTAATGACTAAAGCTACTTGATTTCAGAGGTTATATCTTTTTATGACTATCTATTTTATATAATTTATATATGTTTAAGAAAATATTTCATTATAAAATGAAGTGTTTAGTATAAAGAATTTTAAAGGAGAATTTGCATCATCAAACCAGAATTGTGATTTATCCTTCCACAAGATTTTTTTAGAGTTTAATGTTTTTAATTAAAATACTATGAGTTTGATCCTCTCTCTTTTATAAACACAAATGTGTTCTATTGCATTTAATAAGTTTGCATTATTAAAGATTGCACTACACTATTCTTTTGAAGAATATGACAAACTAGGTCCTATAATTTTAGTAAGATTATAAAAATGTTTAAGTTATTGGACTAAAAATTTTTACAAAATTCTACCTTTGTAGGCTTCTAAATCTGTCGCTGAATTCTGAGGTGGTGCTGGATCAAGATGCAATTGATGTCATAATCCATGTAGCTCGAAATCCACATGGCCGAGACCTTGCCTGGAAGTTTTTCAGGGATAAATGGAAGATATTAAATACCAGGTAGAAATAAGAATTCTTACTTGAATGAGTAAATTAAAGCCGACCTAGGAGGAATAAAAGACCAAGTTTTGTGTTAAAGCTAAGATCCATGCAATAGGATTAGATTTTAAAATATTCAACTAAGATGAATGTTGCCACTCCCATGGAACTCCAAATTATCTTTAAAATTCTATAATATAATTCATTTATTAAAATTGATAAACGTAATTAATTATATGTGCAAACATTTGGAGTATAAAAGATTTAGCTGAGTAACTTTCCTGGAAAATCTATCAAACTGTCCAAAGTTGAAGACACTGTATCATAAACCCCTGTATCTTGAATATGTTATAGAAATGATTTATAAATACAGTGGTATTATAAAAATAAAACTTTAATTAGTTCTATATAATTGTTTTAAATTTTCTATAAATATAAATATCTTAAAATACCTGAATAAAACCGTGATGTAGAGAAGGAATATTAATCATTTGAATCATTGTATAATTCCAGTTGCAGTAAAATTTATTCCCAGGATATCTTGTTTCATGGTGAGAATTCTTTAGCCTCAATTTTATAAGATATTTCATTATGCATTTAAATATATTATAATACACACTAATTTATTACTCTGATAATCTCTATGGCCTATTAAAATTCAATTTATTATAGAGCATGTAAATGCTGCTTGTTTTTCTTTAACTTAAATGTTCCCAGACAGTAAGCAGACCTGCTGTTCTGCCTCTGAAAAGCTAGTGTGTAAACTTTATTATTTTTAAGCATACCTTCATCAGTTGCCATGGTATAATGAGTTCAATTAGAATGGCTGTGTCATATTAAAACACTCTATCCATAGGTATTTCATTGTCAGAAAACACTGATATTTCTATAAGACACATTGACTTTTTAAATATTTTCAGCTCAGATCTTGTAATAGTTGGATGATTAAAGCTTACTTTGCTTTTGTGCATATAATAGAGTGAATAGACACTTAAGGTAAAATTAATGTATACAAACATTTAACTTAAAAGAATATCAAACATCTACCAATACACAGTTTCTTTAGGGAGTGGTTTTGTAAATCAGAGTTCAGGGCAATGCAATTACAGGCATATATAGTTTACTGCCTACCAAAAAATGTTTGGTTCCCTGATATGCTTATTTTGTCTCACTGAATCCATGATCTCCATCCTATCTAAAAATACAATGGTGTTTACATTGACAAATAGGAGCATAATCTTCACGGGCTCCTGCTCCTCTGTCGATTTTTTGAATGCTGGCATTCACGGAGCTCTGTTGAAGGCACTCTTCTTCCCACTCTGCAAGTTCTTCCTGATTTTAGATGCCTTCTACTCTCATGGTTTCAGTTACTCCCAAATCTGTATCTCTAATTCAGACATTTTCCCTACCCTTTCTCCCTGTGATGGATAATTGCCCATCGAGGTTTCCTTTATGAGTGTGCCTGCAAAGCTAAATCCGTGATTTTTCCCTTATCCTCCTTTTCTCAGTAAATCTTGTAGCCATCCACCAATTGCTCAAGCCCAACATCTGGAAGTCTACATAGGCATCCCCTTTTCTCTTGCCATATATAACTAGACTCTAGGTCATGTCAATTTAACAATTCCTAAAGTTTGTTGAATTCTTCCTATCTTTTTTTGCAACCACTTCCCTAGTGCAGGTTCTCATCTCTTCCCAGTACCCTTATGATAATAGCCTTCTGTCTCACTGCCTCTATAATTATACAAACCTGTTCCCTTTATCCCAAGAATCTTTCAGAAAATCAAATGTGATATTTCCCTGCTATAAAACTTTCTATGTGAGATTTATAATCTAAGCCCCTTAATATGTCCTCTGCATATTTTGTCAGCATCTTGTTCTTCAATCCCCGGGCTCGTAATGGACTAATGTGTTTTGTTTTGTTTTTTTTTTTTTTTTTTTTTTGAAACAAGGTCTCACTCTGTCACCCAGGCTGGAGCACAGTGGCACAATCACAGCTCTTTGCAGCCTTGACCTCCTGAGCTCAGGTGATCCTTCCACTTCAGTCTCCTGAGTAGCTGGGACTACAGACATACACCACCACGCCCAGCTAATTTTTCTATTTTTTGTAGAGACAAGGTGTCCCCATGTTACCCAGGCTGGTCTCGAACTCCTGAGCTCAAGCAATCCACCTGCCTTAGCTTCCCAAAAGTGCTGGGATCACAGGCGTGAGCCACCGCCTTGGCCAGTATGCACTGTTAATATAAAACTGCTTGTAGTTGTCTGCACAAATCATGTCTTTTCACATCTCTTTGTCTTTGTTTATGTTCATCTTCTGCGTAAAATTACTTTCTTTCCTGTTGCTCAGCACTACTCCATGGTCAATCTAGATGCCATTATCTCTCAGAAGCCATTCCCAAGACCCTACAGATAAAAAATCCTCTCTGAGCACTGTGTATAATTTTATCACCACCACATTTAGCCACAATACGTGGAAATTATCTGATTACATGTCTAGCTCTTCAACTAGATAGTATAATACCTTCAAGGAACAGACTGTACCTTATTATTATCTTCACAGGACAATATAAGTAAAAACAACTAACACTTCTTTAGAAAAAGAATTGTTATTTGCCTGGATAGTTGGACAATTTTGTACCCACATACTGATTGAAAATGATCACTTACATTATTATTGAATGCCTATTTGTTTGCTTTTACTTAGCTAACGTTTTTTTCTGTGGAATAGTTCAATGTCAGAATTACAACAAATCTCAGTGGTCATTTAGTTCAACCTTCTCATTTTATAGATGAGAAAACTAAGTTCTACAGAAGCGAAATTAAATCTTAAATTAGATACTTAAGATCCTACAAGTTAGGGAAGCACTAGAAAACCTTTTATAACAGTGTTTAGATCCTTGTCTTAAAAAACCCAGAGTCTTATTTTTATTGTACTTACCTTAGTTCTAAAAGTATGATAACCTGTGATAGGTATCCTTAACCTAGTAGGGACAAACCAGTAAAATGAGAATTCTTTTCAACTCACTGACACAAGTTGTTCCTTGTCTTGGGTCAAAAGTCAAGTAATTGTGTTTGTAGTACAAGGACTAGGCAATCCAAATGAACAAGTAGATGTTTTACTTTAATGTACACATGAAAAATAGCTAATATTTTGGAGAACATTTTTGAGAATGCATTTTGCCTCAGTTTCTAAGAATGAAATATGAAAATGCGTTTTTGAGAATGCATTTTGCCTCAATTTCTAAGAATAAAATATGAAAATGCCAGTGTCAATTATGACTAATCATACCAAAGGATCTGACAGTGCCCAGTTTGATCCTGCAGCTAGCTCCTCTTGCCTTTTATGGAACGATTTTCCCTTCCAGTAAGCTGGGTTGCTTTGTAATTGCAAGTTTTAAAATATTTTGTTCTCAGGCCTTGGCTTGGAAATATACTGTTAATCCCTAAATCCAGTTTTAGGGGGCCCCTTTAAAAAATTTGCTACAACTCAGACTTCTCTGAAACACTGTGAACCATATTAGGTGGGACCTGATGATATCCCATCGCCATAACTCTTTGTCCCTCCCTGACTCCCTAGAGAAATGGGCTTGAGTGCTCAGAGATCTGGCAGTCTCCGACAACAGTGAGCAAATGGAACCCTTGAGAAAACTCTAAAAGTCTTTACAGTAATTTTTTTAAATTATGACCTGCATTGACATTAAGACTCTTTTTTTCTTTTGAGGTATGGAGAAGCATTGTTTATGAATTCCAAACTCATCAGTGGTGTCACAGAATTTCTTAATACTGAAGGTGAACTCAAAGAGGTAAATGTTTTAAGATGAGGTCTAATTATTTTCTTTTATAAACATTTGAAATTATGCATTTACTTCAGTAATTTCTTTCCAACAGATTCACATCCATTCCTTTTACTCAACACACGCACACCACACACACACACACACACACACACACACACACACGTTAAAGACTACTCAATTCATAATTTGCAAAGAGTATTTTTACATGTCAAACATTGAAGGCCTGCAAGGAATGTTTGCATGTAGTAATTTTCAAACCTGGAGACCCACAGTCCACTTCAGAGATCATTGATCCAATCAGCTATTCCTCAAATGATTCTATTAACCCACTGTAAGATTCACTAAATAACAAAACCATCCTGTCAATGACTCAGTATTTGCATAACGGATGAAGGTTGGTGTTGAGATAGATACAGACCATGTGTCGCACTGCTTTGTGGTCAGCCTTAAACAGACAATGGACATACTGTACATAATAATATTGCTTTGTGCTATGTAGCCTCTTAAATAAAACAAATTCTCAAGTGTAGAAAGGAGCATATCTGGTAATACATATTGAGATTAATAAATTGCCTTAAAACTGCTTGGTACAATCACAAATGAATTTTATTAGTGAAAATAAACTTGATTTTTAAGGACTGGTGTCCAGGTTATGGAGTATCTAACATTTCCTTACTATGTTATTTCTGGTTTATTACTCTGGAAATTTAAGCCAGCTAGTTTGGTTTGTTTGTTTTGCCATTAAGTCACCTCACTAATATAGAGAGATGAGAAATGGGGAGAGGGTTAAGGAAGAAGGTAAAATAAGCAAAATATAGACTCTTTTAATTGATTACAATGGATTGCGCTTCAAACATTGATTGCCTTTTCTTATGCTCCTGTTCTCCATTGTAAAATATAGCTGATATTTGACATTGAGAATGATGGTTTTCTCAGTTTTCACTGACAGAATGCCTAATGCTGTGCCCTGCAGCTAATCACACTGAGCACCATTCCCTAGAAGCATCAACCCTGGCACCATCCTTAATGTCTTCTAATATTGTCCAGTTTCCTATGATTATCCTGCGTGCACTAACTTGGTTTCTTTCACACCATGAGCTAAGCTAAGCTAAGTCTCTGATTGTAATGATTTGAAATTCAGTCTTTATCCCTGCTATGTGTGTTCCCAACCCTGAAGGATTAAATTTGAAAGCCCCAGAACATATTTTACTATTTTTTAAATAAAGGAAGCTAAATGGAAAGGACTGTTTTCATATCCATAAAAAACAGAAAGAAAGAACAATCAAATTAATGATTGCTTCTAATTTTCTCTGTATTTAAATGAAGTACTTTTAATTTCATAATTTCACATTCAGTAATCTGGGAATTAAAGACTCATTTAGTCACAACCTGTGCAGCCATTGAAGTGAGCACAAAGCGAAATCTCTCCCTCTTCTCTTCTCTTCTGTTTGCTTCCTTCGTTCTCTGTGCTTCTCTCCTCTCCTCCCTACCTCTCTCTTATCCCTTCTCTAATTTTTCTTCTTCTTGCTTTCCTCTAACTCTGTCTGCCTTTCATATTTTCCTGACTTGGTATTACCCAGGCTATGAAAAGAAAATATTTTAGACATTTAATTGATTTTAGCACATACTGTTTTGTCTTACATATTTCACTGATTTATTAAATTTTTACACTTTATTTAATTGCCATTTTAGATGTTTCAAAGTGCTCCTATAATGAAGGGTATAATTTCAAAATTGAAACTAAATTATGCCTTTTATTTCATAATCTACAAAGCAGCTAACGTCATAATGCAGTCTCTAAGTGGCATGAGGAATGAATCTCTTCACCCTGGAGTTATTTACTCTGGCTTTGCAGTTTAACAGGTGCTGCCTGAGGCTGTTTAATACTTACATCATCTATAAGACTGAGGAACACTATTGTCAGATCTGGTGGGGGTTTTGGTTTTTATGATGATAACCCCCCTTTCTTAAATAGAAAAGGCTGGGGAGAATTCACTCGCATTCTACCGTAACCCATAAGCCTCATACGCAGAAAGCCCAATGGTCTCCCTTTGGATATGGCATATTCTTATTTCTAAGGGTTTATAGATCAAAAGGGAATCAGCATCTTTATGAATTCTGAAAACTCATTCCAGATTTTAATGATCCTCACCAGCTTTAGGTGGATTCAGTAAAGATGCTTATATTGTTCCATGATTTTCTCCCAAAAACAGTATTCTATTACCTGAAACTGGAGTTTCCTTTTAATTTTAATTGCATGGCTCTAGCAATTTGAACAATATTTTTCCATAAGGCAATCTGTCATTTATTTAATTTTAAACTAATGGAGACAATCTTCTTGAACCTCAGAACCTTGCCATTTTTCCACATTAATGACCATTAACCTATCCTTTCACATGCCCATTTTTCTGCTTTTTAAACCTAACATACCTCACTGTTGTGGAGGAACATAGATCCTATGCATCAAAGGCACTACACTTACAGTTTTAATATTGAAGATATAAACTTTATAATAGGGCAATAGTTAATTCTATTCATTTAGATAGTTATTAAGAGTATATTATGTTTTACAATCTACTCTAAAAATAATTTATCTTATGATGTTGAGATCTAGGATACCCTGAAATAAGAGGAAATTTAAATGCTAAAATCTTTTTAATAGAAAAATTAACAAACATGCTTCAAAGTTTTATGCTAAGAAGATGGGAGCACAAACAACATTGCCATTTCACTAAATGTTATTTTATAAAAGTGCCTAAACCTGCAAAATTTTAAAATAAAATCATATCATGGTATAGTTAGAAAACACACACACACACACAAAAAAAACTAATGGTGTAGGGTCCAGCCCTACGGGGCTTAGCAGGTATTCTCCCCATTTGCAGAGACAAGAGATTGTAAGAAATAAATAAAGACACAAGACACAGAGATAAAGAGAAAACAGCTGGGTCCCGGGGACCACGACCACCAAGATGAGGAGACCAGTAGTGGCCTCGAATGGCTGGGCGTGCTGATATTTATTGTATACAAGACAAGGGGTCAGGGTAAGGAGGGTGAGTCGTCCAAGTGATTGATAAGGTCAAGCAAGTCACATGATCGTAGGACAGGGGGCCCTTCCCTTTTAGGTAACCAAAGCAGAGAGGGAAGGCAGCATATGTCAGCGTTTTCTTCTATGCACTTGTAAGAAAGATCAAAGACTTTAAGATTCACTATTTCTTCTACCGCTATCTACTATGAACTTCAAAGAGGAACCAGGAGTACGGGAGGAACGTGAAAGTGGACAAGGAGCATGAACATTGATGCACAGCACCACAGGGTGGGGTTTAGGCCTCTGGATGACTGTGGGCAGGCCTGGATAATATCCAGCCTCCCACAAGAAGCTGGTGGAGCAGAGTGTTCCCTGACTCCTCCAAGGAAAGGAGACTCCCTTTTGCGGTCTGCTAAGTAACGGGTGCCTTCCCAGGCACTGGCATTACCGCTTGACCAAGGAGCCCTCAAGCGGCCCTTATGCGGACGTGACAGAGGGCTCACCTCTTGCCTTCTAGGTCACTTCTCAGAATGTCCCTTCAGCACCTGACCCTATACTCGCCGGTTAGTCCTAGGTTATATTAGTAATGCAACAAAGAGTAAGATTAAAAGCTAATGATTAATAATGCTTATACTAATGATTGATAATTGTCCATGATCATCTCTATATTTAATTTGTATTATAACTATTCTTTATTCTAACTATTTTCTTTATTATACTGCTACAGTTTGTGCCTTCAGTCTCTTGCCTCAGCACCTGGGTAATCCTTCGCCCACAAATGGCAGCATAAATCCTACCAAAGAGTGGAAGAAATAAGCAAACTAGAATGCTAACTGCCTTTCTTTTACCCCAAGCCCTCTAAAGTGAGGCAGTGGTTTGTAAGGCACTGTGAGAATGCATTAGGGCCAGTCAGAGGCAATTCCAACCACATGTTGGATATCAGAGCTATGGAGAATTATGGGGCATAAGATCAATTAATGGCAACTGTGGAAAGTAGGCCAGATGTGTTCTGATAATAAGTTCCTCTTAAGATGCATATAAGGCACCTCAGACTCTCTGAGCCCACAAGGGGAGTATTTACTGCACTTAAATCATGATTTAAGAAGTGACCCTCTAGAGACCAACCAGTTCACATTTTCTATTGAGAGTTCTTCTGCAGGATAATCCAACCTACTATCCCTCTGTCAATAAACGTTCATATTCAAACCCATAGTTTGCCTTTGAGGAGGATATAAGTGTTTTACTTTATGTGTTTTAGGCTGGCTTACCATCTCATAAGGAAGCCAAGGCATGCTCCACAGAGTTAAAGTTGCTTAAGCGTCATTTATGACTCTCTGGTGTATTCAGTGACTGCCTGGGAAAAAAAGTAATAATTCAGAATATACTTTAATAGGAGCATATGTAATTTTTTTCGGATTGACCTATAACATGTAAATAATGCCATTATAATATCGTATTTTTATAATAAATTAAAATGAAATTCAAAACATAGATCAAAATGTATTACTTTTTGCTTTAAGAATATAGACTGGATGAGTTTGAACGTAAATATATAAGTATGAATGTATTCTTGTGTTAATCAGATAAGGTTTAAATTATGATTCAAGTACTTCCATTAGACTTCCCCTTTATATATATGTGTATATATATTTCTATCCCCATGGCACAATGCCTGCAATATTTATTAATATTTATTAACTCCAATCCCTTTGCTTCTTCCTTTTTTCTTAATATATGTAATTTGGTCAAATGCCATTATCAGTTTTAAGGACAACACCCATAATTCTTTGTTATATGTTGGCTATTTTACATGTTTGTTACAAAAGCACAGTGATTTAGAAATCTTCTCAAGGATGTACCTCTGAGATACAGTTATCCATTGCTAATGCTGCTGGGCAAAGGGCTTTGTAGGAAAGCAGAGTAAAAACTCTGAGAAAACCTATCAGTACCATGTAATCAAAGTAACACTTATAAATAAACTAAGCTATCCATGAACTAATTTCTAAATTAATTCAGAAAGTTATAACTGCATTTTAACTCCGTCCTCCAGCACCATTTCTGCCTGCCCCTGAGCCAATCTTGATACACTGCATTTCTCTCCTGGCATATCCTCCATGTGGCGCCCACCATATGATGAATCACACCCCACACTAATTACACCACATAATGTTTCTGTGTTGCAAGTTGATTTTTCACATTTGTCTATTAGCATCACAATTGTTAGTTTGTTGCCAGCTTCTTAAGATATATCAAACAGAAAGGAAAAACTTCTGGTATTTAATCTTGAAGTAAAATCTTGGAGTATTTCCAGAGTATGTGAACTCTCTAAATAAAATTTTATGTCAAAAAATATGGCAAAACATTTAAGAATTACAATTTAAATGCTCAGATTCTCTAGCTAAATAAGACCATATCCCTCCTTTATGCTTTCAAAATCTAGTTACACAGGTGATTGCCATGTCATTAATCATCCAGTTTTCACAGCACCATTAGTTTTTTTCCACCTGACAATACTTTGGTTATTCCTTGACATCAAAAATAATGTCAAGCCCAATACCACTCATTTGGGTAAGAAAGATGAAAAATAATTTTCTCTCTACAGACAAAATGTGAACTTTAATCCTTATATTCAGGGTTTAAGGCTACTTGATGCATTGTATACACGTTGAAGTTAGAACTAGTCCTTGCCACAATCCCATCAACTGATGTTGAAATGATCAATCAAATGTCTGTTTTAATATCTAATCATGAAACCTGAAGCTGAATTTGAAGCTATTTAAGTTGTAATGTCCACTGTTTTTTTTCTGTTCCAAAATCAATTACATCACAACTAATTGACATAATCTGTTACCAAGCTCACTCCGCAGTACTAAATATATCTTCTATAGTGGTTGTGGCATTTTGTTTCCAATATATTCTGTTTTTTAGTGTTTCAAATAGATTCTTGTTCATGTGTGTTGGACATGAGTTCTTTTTAAGACAGGCAGGTTTACCATTTAAAAATTTCTTTTTCCAGCTCAAGAACTTCATGAAGAACTATGATGGGGTAGCTGCTGCTTCTTTCTCACGAGCTGTGGAAACTGTCGAAGCCAATGTGCGCTGGAAAATGCTTTACCAAGACGAGCTTTTCCAATGGTTAGGAAAAGCTCTAAGACACTAATAAATGTATCTTATAAACAATTCAACTCAGAAGTTTATGAGAAGACACGCTTTTTGTGGAATGAGGACAATGTACTACATGGAAAATGGCCAGATTTTCAGTGTTAACGTGTGGGAGGAATTTTTTTTTAGCTTTTATTTTTTGGTTTTGGGGGATATTTTTTATTTGTTTCATTCATTCTGTTCTGTTTCTCTACTGGGTGTTCCTCTCTAAAGAAACTCTTGCAAGTGAAACTAGCCATGATTGCTTCAGCTCTACATTCCTTGCTGTACAGGACCAAATATGATAGTGATGCATGTTGATGTTACAGTCAATTTGGAAAAACATATTCAGAATATTCTGTGCATGGATATATGGTCCTGCCTGTGTTCCAGCATGCTTATTTCAAACGTCCAATGTTGTGTGTGAATATGTGTTACATCTAGGATGGGCATTATGCAAAAGCACAAAGATTATATATGACAATCAGTGTTGCAATGAAAGAAAAACTAAAAACAGACATGATATTCTCAATTTTGGGCAATGTGAGAGGTAAAATAGCCCTTGAAGTGAAGAACATCACTTATTTCAGCACTTGGATTGTCTGGCAATGATTACTGTGTTGCTAACTCATTTTCTTTGAGTTAAAGCTGTGTATACATTTTAAAAGGCATATAGATAGTGTATGCATATGTATATGTACATAGGGAAGCCCCATATGTATATAGTATGTTGTACACTGCACATGTACAAAGAATGTCTTCAGATCAAAGAAAATTTATCTCTTTTTATAAACTTAAAGACAGTTGCAAAAGGCTTCAAGTAATTTATCTCAACATTATTCTATGTCCTGACTAAATTTCTCAACTGTTATGAATTTTTCATCTACTTCTTGAACAGTGGTCTATTCTGCTACATGAAGATGAATACAAACAAAATTTTTGTATAAACTAACTACTATTCCAGTTCTCCTGTGTCAGCCTTGCCTGTAGATTCTGCCATCATTTTCTGTCAAAGTTCCTTTTGCATGAAACAATTGTGTAAACTTATAATTATTAGTGCTGAAAAAGAGTTTATTTTCCATCTTGTTTGTTTTCCTACCTTATGTTGAGTAGTCCAGAGAGTTAACAAAATTCTCTGCATGTTGGTCTTTAAGTCTGTTTTGCTCTAATCCTCCATTAAGCAAGCATACCTCAAGTGGGTCTATTAGCATTTAATGACCTTTTATGCCAGTTGTGCTATCCCTTAAGATGAAAAGTTCCTTTTCTTGTGTTAATGTACAAAGCTTTTCTTTTGGCACTGACAACTGTGTTCTACCTGGGAATTCTAAATAGCCATTTTCATGGCTGTGTGTTGTGTAATACAAATGTTTTTAAATGGTATTCTCACCCAGTAGGCCAGCTCTCTAAACATTGCTTAGATACTTCAAAATTAGCATATTTTAAGTTTACCAGCATAAAATACCAATGCAACTACTCTACATAGCCAAATGTTTGTAAATCGCTTCTTATTTTCCTGAGGTTTTTCACTCCGTCAAATCTTACAAATAATTGAAAGAAATATATTCTAACATTACTCACTGAATAGTGAAAATAATTAGACATTTTAGAAACCAGAGCCATAGAATTATTTTAAATTAGTAGAAAAGAGGAGCTATTTCCGAATCTATAGAATAAAGTACCACCTAAAATTGAATTTTATCATATAAGCAAGTAATACCTATTAGTCATACCTAAATTTTTCAGCACTTCATTCAATTAAAATACATGAATTTTAAATATTTTACATGATGTGAATAGGCATGATAATACTTAGTATAAAATCTAAACTTGTTCCATTTATCAGAAATGACAAAATCCAGTTACTACATGTCACATTTATAAAATCCTTAATTAAATGAGTAAGTTCTAAAACATAACAATAATAAATATCATACTGCGATGGAGGTCCCAAATATGTGCTATATCACCACTGAATTCATTTAATAGATAAGAAAAAATTAGAGGTGGATGTCTTGTTTTGTGTCATGAATTACTAAAATCTCTTAGTAGTTGTGGTATATTTTTGAGTAAAATTACCGTTTCCAGATTTGAGTTTGAAGGGCTTTTATAGTTGTATTTTCCTCCCCACTGTTAATAATCATAATCCTTTTTCAGTATTTTAGTGGCCTTGAACAACTGGTTTATCTACAATCTCAAATCCTAAGTGTATAATTATGTGCAATGTTCAATACCTCATATAATACTTGTTCAACAGTATAGTGGTACCAATGGCATTAAGATGGTGTTTTTGTTCTACATATTTTTCAATAATTTATTCTTTCTAATGTTGAAATTATATCAGGCTCTACCGGTTTTTTTAGTTGTTTAAATAAGTAATATTTTCAAAAGAATAAAATAACCAATGATATCTCTTGGAATAATCTGTAAAATGTAGTTATAAAATTCTATTTTCTACTTAGAGTTTTTATCTTTTCTTTTTTGTTGGCTTTACAAATTATATATATGCATGAAATAACAAACTGTTGAAAGTGTCCAACCTCCAGCCATAGCAATTTGCTGTGCCAATATATGTACAAAAAAGTAGTTTCAATTAGAAAGAACAACATTATTTATCACATTGAGTATTAAACATTTCCAGGTAACTTGTAAATAAAAAGATTTCCCCATTTTTATGCATTTTTTCTTAAAATTTTTCTATAATCTTTGAAGTTTCTAAAATACACAATCTCAACCTCTAAGACTAATATCTACAATACTAGGTCTATTCTTGAGTTTCAATAACATGTATTTTAGTTGGGTCATAAACTCGCATTAGTTTATATTATCTCCAGGACAATTACATCATAGGACTGAGATTTTTGTGATAGTATTATTTACAAATATTATAACTGTAATATCTTGTGAGGCTATTATTAAGGTTACGCCATGTATTGATAAAATGCATTGCTTTCTCAAAGAACTGTTACACATTTTGTTTTATTTGACTCATCACAAAAAAATAATAAATGTTGTTAGCCCTAATATTCTGATGAGAAAACTGGGGTTCAGGTAGTAACATGAGCTATTTAAAACTACAAAATGGGGCTGGGCACAGTGGCTCATGCCGGTAATCCCAGCACTTTGGGAGGTTGAGGGTCGGAGGATCACTTGAGTCCAGGGGTTTGAGACCAGCCTGGGAAATATATTGAGACCCCATTTCTATAAAAATAAAAATGAAAACTTAGCCAGGCATGGTGGTGTGCACCTGTTGTCCCAGCTACTGGGGAGGCCGAGGTGGGAGAATTATTTAAGTCCAAAAGTTCAGTGCTCTAGTGAGCTATGATCACCGAACTCCAGCCTGGGTGACAGAGTGAGATCCTGTCTCTAAAAAAATAAAATAAAATCACAATGTTGTTATTTTGGGAACCAGTATAATAACCTAAGTCTATCACAACATCATTCCCCAAGTAAAATATAAATATATGTTGAAAATATCTCTATCCATTGCATTAATTGGAGATTTTCCAAATACTAGACCAGCATCAAAATGCACAGTTAAATATATTTGCAATAATTACATTGTTTGTTAACTTTTGCATTTCTAATTTGCAGGATGTTAAACAACTGGATGAAATATTACGCTTTAATTTGGTCAGTATAAATAATCAACTATTGGCCGGGCGCGGTGGCTCACGCTTGTAATCCCAGCACTTTGGGAGGCCGAGGCAGGCGGATCACGAGGTCAGGAGATCGAGACCACGGTGAAACCCCGTCTCTACTAAAAAATACAAAAAATTAGCCGGACGTGGTGGCGGGCGCCTGTAGTCCCAGCTACTCAGAGAGGCTGAGTCAGGAGAATGGCGTGAACACGGGAGGCGGAGCTTGCAGTGAGCCAAGATTGCGCCACTGCACTCCAGCCTGGGTGACAGAGCGAGACTCCGTCTCAAAAAAAAAAAAAAAAAAAATCATCATCATCATCATCATCATCAACTATTGAGACAAATAATTTAATTCATTTAGTTTATTAATTATGTTTCCTGTCTGTATCTTTTATTGAACATTGTTTAAACATAACCTTAAAGTACTGATAATTTGCTTAATTTTCAACACAAATTTATCTGACAAATTCTGTCTATAGTAACAGATGGTCAGAATGCAGATAAATTGTGTCCATCTACATCAGTAAAAATAATATTCTGTAAAATGTCTATAAATCTATGCTAAGTTGTGAAAAAAATACAATTTTAGTACTACTGGATTAGATGCAGTAAAGGAATCCCTAAGGAAGTTTACAATAATACATTTAATTAAAATCTACTGGCAATTAGAATTTTAAGGAATTATTTTCTAGGAAGTTGGAGAACCTAAAATAGCTTGCTTATTCGCCTGGGTACTCTCATGAAGTAACCATGTACTTCATAGTAAAAGCACATATAATGAAAAATAATTAAGGTTTCTTACACCTGATTTTTTCATTACCAGAGATCATAGCTGAATTATCATTTGACACTAATAGTTATATATTGATATAATATATAACTATACTTAAAGAAATATTTATTGAGCATATTTTATTTCACGAGGCACTTAGTGAGGGAAAGGAATACAGAGATGAATATGGCCTGAAGGAATGAATTCATATCACAATAAATGAAAAAGAAAAAGAAATAATGAACCAGGGGAATGAGGCAACAGGAAAAATAATTGCTTGCTACAGAGAGGGAAGTAAATCATTTTTAGGTATACATAATATTATACAACTATTTTTGTACACTAGTTCTCAAAACTTTTATGATACCTAGTATAATTTTTATTGTTTGATTTCCTAGTGCTTAATTGGGTTTTACAGAAATATGTTACATTTTGAAATTACAATCAAATAATACAGTTTAAACTCTAATAATTGGAATATAAATTGGGATGGAATTTATCCTTAAGAAAAGCTGTTTGAACAATTTAGTAGCATTAGTAAGTTGCAGGAATACTTTAATCTACTTATGAAAAAGTAGTTCAAGTTTTCTAAAATGGTTTCAGCATACTATGGTATCTCACAATGTGTTAATTTTAAGTTAATTATATATTCTTTAAAGCAGATTAAATAATACTTGTCCTACGCATAATTTATTGTTGAAATTAGTATATGTGAACTTATGAAAAAATGTTCTTGTAAGTTATTCTAGAATCCGAAATTTTAATTATATAAGAACAACCTTTTGTTCAATTGCTTTGAACCAATGATGAAGATTTTTAAAATATTAAGTATTTTATTTAATGTGATATAGATTCAGGAAAAGTCTAACAAAAATGTATTTCAGTAGTTTTATTTTTATTTTGTGTAATTTTATTTTAAAGTTTAGATAAGGAAAGTTTTTAAACTGTCTTAAATATTTAATGAAAGCAGTTGTTAAAAATATATGTTCTAATGTTAACTATACTACCTATATGCCATTGCATGCATTTTGTTTTTTAAATAGGTTTTTCACCACTGGCCCCACTAGTAGATGGTTTTACCCCAGATTTTGAAAACAGACCACCTTAATGGCTTTTATTTCACATACTTAGTACTTTAGGGATAGTATTTTGAAGATGTTTATCTGTTGTACGTTCCTAGTTCATTTATTAATGTACTAAGAAAAAGAAAACAAAATGACTGATTCTTTTGTTCTGAATTAAATGTCTGTGCTGTATTAATGTTAAGTGAGTTAAAGGGAAGCTACAAAAATTTGAATGCCTACTAAATGCTAGGCACTTTATAGGTGTCTGTTTTAATATATGTCTATTAGCATCACATCAATTAATAACCCTGTGAAATGTCATTAGCTCTAATTCACCAAAGAGTAGATGGAGGCAGAGTTGTTATCAGTTTACATAATTAATTAGTGGTATTGGCTTGGATTCAAAACGCTGCAAACTCAAGCCTTATATAGCTCAAACTAGTCATGAATCTGCCCTCAGCATGCATGAAAACATAATGTTTATCCGTACAGACCATTCTCTATAGCAGATTTGAACACAGAAGATTTAGCACACTTCATCATTGTCACTGGCTCTTTTGAAAGAAGTATTAATTTGTGCATTCTGCTTTACCATTCATTTCTTAACAAAGTTGCTTTATACATTCCATAAAAAGTTTTCATGAAAACATTTTACATTAGCATGTTGTGTAGTGGGTTTTAAGTTATAACAGGTAATTAACAGATATTTCAGCCAACGAGACACACACACACACACACACACAAAATAAGTGAAAAGACAGAATAAATTGCAAAGGTTTTACCAGTGGACCACAAAGTTAAGGTTAAACTTCGGTCTTTGCATGTGGAGGAGACATATTAGTCTAGCCAGAACTTTCCTTTTGCTTAGCAGTAAGGTCAGAGAAGTATCTCTGTCGTTCTGCTTAGAAGTATAGATGGACTGCAATTGCTTAATTTACTTAAACTTACATTTTCAATGGGTCTGCTGTGTGAAGATACAGTCTAAGATAAGTGCTTTGACTTGCCTCTGCACAGGTCAACTTCTCATCACACACATTTTTCTTATGTCATATAAGTAAAGGAAAGAGTGAAACGTTTTATAGAAAATATTACAGTGGAGTTAAGAACATCTGCCTCAAATGTACAGTGCATTTACTTTCTAAGTTAATCATTTAGTAGCTACCCTTTTAACCTCTACTATGTTCACAGTATTGCATTTGCTCTTCTAAACAATTCTGTTCCCACCTTTACATAGCTTATGGCCTACTGGGTGAGGACATTCATTATTAAGTTTTTGCTGTTTATTTTCATTTAAAATAGGTTTATTAACTAGCATTTCTCAAATGCAAAACATTTTTGAGTGAATTTTTCCTCAAATGTTGTATTCTACCTTTCAAAATATTGTGTAACAGCAATTCCACATTATCCTTTTGAATGCTACCTATAAAGATATTTATCATTTTTCATTGCTATCTTTTAATCCGTTTGCATTTTGATAATATCGAAAACAGATTAGGGCTGAAAAACTAAAAAAGATTAGGGCTTGTATTATGCATTGTCTAGTTACTTGAACAATAAGAGAAATTCTATCTTTGAGCCTTCATAATTGGCTTTCTGGACACCACTGACTTTATTAGATAATCTTTAAAAATATTATATGAACTATTTTGAATGGACCTAAATTTATTCAGTAATAAAGTTTATTTTCCTAAATCCATTCCCCAAGTGAACAGGCTTATTTAAAATATGCCATATAAAAGCACTTTTCCTTTCTAACGTTTTATGATTTAGGAATTAAAAAGTAGCTGTTCTTTCAGTAAATAAGTGTTAATAAAGCAGTGACCAAATAAATAACCTTTTATTAGTTTAGCAGATAAATGTTTTCAATGTATGCCTTTAAAATTATTCAGTAAAAATTGAATTAGTACGTATTCAACATGAAATTTTTATTCTATTCTGACCAAGCACTAATAAAATTGATTTTTCTAAATAAGAAAATTTGTCTTCTGTATTTTAAGCAGAAAAAATATGAATTTTGCCTCTGATAATAAAATTTTGTACAGTAATGTGTAATGTATCACAATTTAAAAAGTTTTAATTTTCTGACATGCAGATAAGGCCAAAATAAATAATACTATCTGTTTTTTTCACTTGAAAATACATTTTTAAAATTTTGAGTATATATATATTGTAGAGGTCCATGCAAATGGAAAAAAATTATTCTCTTCAACATGGACTTTTTCAAGACTATACACATGCTGAAGCTAGAATAAAAATGTATATATTTGTGCTATATTGTAAAAATAAAAAAATAACAATTTGTTCTCCTTTCTAATTATATGCCTTTAGAATAAATGAAATGATCTGCACTTTGGTAAAAAGTGATTTCACCTGAAATGCATTTCAGATTGCTTTTTAATAGGTTTTCTGCATTCAACAGACTGTCAGGCTCTGAATTTCAAGAACAGTTTTCAATAACAACAAGGCTATAAAATATATATAATCATGATTCGTAAGTAGTACTCAAAATATATTTTCAATGTCTTTGGGTTTTTCTGTTTCTAAGGATTAAGCAGAAAACATTAGAATTTGACTTTGCAGAGCCACTCATTGTAGCTTTTCCCATAGTACTTTATACAGCCATAGATAATCCTCCTCTGGTCCGTGAACATGAGGGTAAGAAATAGAAGGCCTTACAAGCCAGAGCAAAGAATATTTCTATTAAAGGATATAGACAGTGTCTTTTGTGTGTGTGTGTGTGTATGTGTGTGTACGTATGCATTTATATCTCTCCAGTAGTGTCTATATTACATATACATGTATAACATATATACATATATTTATGTATAACTATATATAATAAAATATCCATATAGTATGTATATACATAATCATATCCATATAGTATGTATATACATAATCTTATATACATACATTATATATGCATATGTGTATATATCCCCAAACAGCACATACATATATATATATATATATATATATATATATATAATTTACTTCCCCATCCAAGTGGTAATTGTGCTGCAGAAAAATCACATAAGTCAGAAAATGGCTATTGCAAAATATCATTTGGGTACCATCTTAACTTGGAGAGCCTGTCAAATGAGTGGTGAATTATACTGGCATGACAGCAAGGATACTCTCTTAAAACCACGAGGGAGCTTATAGATTCTGGCTCAGTAGGTGTTGAATAGTATATAATCATCTACATTTTGAACATGGATTGTATGTGATTCTGGCAGAGGCAATTCATCTAGACTGCACTTTAAGAAACATTGGCTAGATAGAGGGCTTCACACCCCTGAATTTACATCAGACTCACCTGAATTGTTTTTAAAACCTGATGATGATGCCGGGGCTGCACTTCAAACCAACTAAAGACGACTCTGGTACTTTACTGTTCTTTTCTTTGCTCTGGCTTGTAAGGCCTTCTATTTCTTACCCTCATGTTCACGGACTAGAGGAGGATTATCCATGGCTGTATAAAGTACTATGGGAAAAGCTAAAACGAGTGGCTCTGCAAAGTCAAATTCTAATGTTTTCTGCTTGATCCTTAGAAACAGAAAAACCCAGAGACATTGAAAATATATTTTGAGTACTACTTACGAATCATGATTATATACATTTTATAGCCCTGTTGTTATTGTTTAAGCATTTTTAAAAACACCTGATTTTAACATACAGCGTTCAAGACCCCTGAGAGGGGGTACCAAATTAAGCATAAAATAGCTTGAGCATTAATTACAGAATACTACCGGAAGTATCTATTTTTCAAGAATCTAAGTTCATACTATTACTTGGCATTCTCCACCACATATGGAAGTCAAAAACGTGTTCTCAATTAGCTTAATAGTGAAAAGCAAACAAGAAGTTTGGACAATTGACTTTATTGCCCTGACATGTATGTCACTGCCACAGTATAAATCTGAGTGGTCTGGTGCCATCCACGTGGCTGCCTGATCTTTCCTGGTTCTGACTCTGACTTTGTGCTGTCACCTGCTTTATCTTATCATCCCCTTTCCCCTGTAGTCCTATATAAATGAAGGTGAATAATTTCACATCTACTATTATCAACAATAACAAATTTTTAACTTTTGTTTTGCAAATGTATCTTGGAACTTAAAGTAAAATACAAAAAAATAAAAAAAAGAAAGTAGGTTCCCATTGGAAGCGTTTTTCATTAAATGACTGTGCCTTTACTCTGCTGAATAAAACAATTTTTTTTTCTGCTGCTCATTTCACAATTGCCTGACATTGGAGATCAGGAATGACATATGTTAAAATTGTTACTCAGAGAGATGAACACACCATAAACTATTAGTATACACTATTGTCATCTGAAATGTTACTCCTTTTCCAGTTGTCTTTTGTTGTTGTTGTTGTTGTTGTTTTTACTTTATTCTCCTTTCTCTTTTTCTCTCATGTGACCTGCCAGCTGAGCATTGAGCCTTTTCAGCAACAGACACTGTATTTTTACTTGACATTGCAAAAAGAATTTTTAAGCTGTTTCTATATCCGTGTGCATAATAGAAAGTGACATGTGTTCCTGGGATTGTCAAACAAGACCCAAAGGGCATCTGGATACATTGAAACTGCTTGGTTGTACTTTTGAGTCTTTGTGCTCATTCGTCAATCCTTTAGTTCTGGCTTCCCTTGGGTTGTTAAAATTTGCTTTTCTTTCCTAAAGTCTCTAGCTGATTAGAGATTTCAGCATACAAACTAATCCTTTTTTTTTTTTTCAATAAAAGGAGAACTGGAAATATTGTCACCTCTTGAGCATTTTAGCAGGGTGGTAGAGGAAAGGGTGAATTATTTAATTGGATAACTCTTGAGCCATATCTGACAAAAAAATAAACTCTAATCCTCCTGTCCTCCTTTTGTTATTTTTTTTTCATTCTCCATCCTTCACCGCTTGTAATTGTTTTTACAGGATTTAGTATTGTACCCATTTTTATGCAGAAAGGAAATTTTTCTGTAGAGTAAGACCTTCCAAGTTAGTAGCTTCTTATTAAGTTATCAGAATTCTTAGGATGAATAACTTTACTGAGACATCTGTGACAAATTTAGGTCTACCCAAGAACTCCAACAACCGCCTGCTGGGAAAAGAAAAGAGGGAAATGCTTAATGAGCAAAGATCTATGTAAGAGTCCTAAAGCTACATCTTAATAGGAAAGGCTTTATTTCAACCACTTGGAGGCATACATGAAAATTTAGCACAAAATAAGGGATTGGAAAATAGGCTTGCCATATTGATGACAGTGGTGGACTTCAGCAGACAGAGAATATGCAAAGATGCAACAGGTATGTAAATAACACCAGGCAGTTTCAGTATGTCATGAATATATTTTATAGGCAATAGTTACTCTGGTTCTTGGTTAATCCAAATATTTTCCAGTGAATTTATTTGAGAAAAATAATCGAGTGAAATAAATGTAATGTTTCAGGTGATAAGCACAAGTTCTAAAGTAAATATTAATTTCAATCCTTCAATCTTACTCACATTGCCTATGAAGTGCAAAAGCTGGCTAGTGTTTATGAGGTGTTTAAGTGTGTATGTATGTGTGTATGTTTTGGATGGAAGAGGAGGGAGAATAAGAAAAGGTTAAGAACAAATGGCACAACTTTTGACCAAGCATATTTTCACATAAAATTGAAATTAAAGTCCCATGTTACACATTAATATATTTTTCAATCTTTTAGAATTAGTTTCTTCAATTTGCTAGTTTGAAAATCCTCATATTCTTGCATATGAAAATATACCTGGTGAGTTGGAGGAGAGATTTAGACTGAAGTGTAATATTATTATTTTTGGTTCAATAGAAAGTGACAAGAGTTTCTAGAACTGTCAAATAAGATTCAGTAGCTATCTGGGTACGTAGAAACTGGGTGTTCTCTTGAGAGCAAAAGGAAAAAGCAAAATCTAACTTTGGATAAATGAAACTGAAGAGCTCATGTTGCCCTTTCTGGTTAGTAACAAAACAGGAAACCCAAAGCGAGAGCTGATATATGAGCATCTCTTTGTTCTGCCACAAATTCTTTTTAAAATAAAGGTCCCCATGTGTTAAGTTTCTAGTCACTCTCAATTACTTGGATCAAATGAGTGAAGGCAAATACTTTACCTGAATTTCACTCACAAAAATCTCATTTGCTTTGACTATAGATGCTTTCCTTGCTTACTATAATACTCATCCTCACTTGAGGTGTCTGGTTTTGTAATACAGCCCTACTATAAATTAGCCACACTGCAAAGATAAAGCAAAATACCATTTGGCATACCCTAGTTTCTACACTTCTAGTAACATCTAAATTTACAGTTTACTTATAAAGATGAGTTTGATCTACATAGCTCTTGGCTCAATTAAAGATCCAAAGTTTGAATATCGTTATGCCAACTCTCGGTTAAATGTTGGCTGTTTTTTACACAGAAGACAAGAAATTAATATTTTTTTCTTGCTGAATGTTGTGTGAGAATTTGGGGATCTCGGTAATGTTATTCCTTGTAACACCTTCTCTTTCTACATGTGAGTAGCATGTCACCTTTGTCCTCATTTAAATAATGACACGAGACTGTCATGGGATTTTTCCCCCCAAATGTCATTGTGCCAGTAGATCTGATACCTGCCATCGGTTCCTCAGTTGGTTATGTGTGTAGATCCAGCGGTTAGGCTATGTTTACATGGTACTATACGTTGTTTGGGGACAACTTCTCTGTGCTCACAGACTATCCACTGCCTTCTTTAGGGTTTAATAAAGGAGCTAAAATAACATGGTAACAGAACCCTACACTTATACATTTCTAATCACTTTCTTTTAGCTACCCAAAAAACAGAAATGGCAGCTAACAATACACCATATAGCCAAAAAATGGTTTTACTCTAATATCTTGCCAAAGCTTTTTGAAGGAGGGAAGGGATTTTTCTTTCTCAAAATTCCCAAATACATCTGACTAAAACCAACTGGAAATCTTATAATCTAAATTAGACATTCATTTATTCATACTCAAAGCTAATTTGTTTTTTTTTTTTTTTTTTTTTTTTTGAGACTGAGTCTCACTCTGTCACCCAGGCTGGAGTGCAGTGGTGTGATAAAGCTAATTTTTTGTATCAATTTAACTGTCTCTCCTCTGGACAGATCTTTTTTTTTTTACATGTATATAATTCCTTCTGACTATATTATCCATATTTTAAACTGATATGTTTTATCTCCTTGCTAGATTATAAATTCTTCAAGTGTAGAGATGGTATTTATTTCCATTTTTGACAGAAACATCAAATATAATAAATTCTCAATCACATTTTGTTGATTGAGAACAACATAAGTGCCAGTATTAAAACCAACAACTTTCCAGTATGAGCAAAAACAGCAGAGCAAGAAGACTTTTAAGAATGTAGAGCCACAACCAGAATAATAAGTGTTGATCATTTTAAAGCATTGCAAAGCTAAAGCTTTAAAGCTCACACCATCTCTTTAATTTGTTCAAAAATATCACTTTAGAGCAACACTAGTTATCGACTTTGACCCACTTGGTGGAGTAAGTAGAAGAAGAGGAGGATAATAAGATGCTATTTCATGACACATCTATTACAGTAATTCATTTATAGTACGGAACCTTTGCCAATGATAAATGCATGTTACTGTGGTGCAATTATGAATGTACCTGAGCTTTTCAACAATAAAGCTGCCAAAAGGTTGCAAATGCACAAGGGAGAGAGAAACTTTAGTTGAAAAACTGAACTAACCAAGATAATTTTTTTAAAAATAGTGTCTGTGGTTTATTCAAAGAGATTTTTGTTCACTGTTAATAGAAATTCTATGATTTTAAAAAAGCGCATTTTCCATTTAATGATCTATCAACTTCACATATATTTGATTTTGCACGTGTGCTGCCTTCTCGAATTATCATCATCTAGAAAACATTCACAGTATCTCCTTTATTGCCACAAAATGTAAATCTATCCAAGAAAATGATGCCATTTATGGATTTCAAATGTCTTGCAAGATTTTGGATTGGACTGGGAAAATTTCATTAAGCTTTTATTCTTCAGTATTTTAATACAAAACAGAGATCAGGTGGAATTATATAATCTTACTAACTGCTAATGGTCTAAGCTATAACCACTATGGAGCTAATAAGTAGTATATTATTGTTGACCTACTGTGTGCTCAAATCTATATAAGATGCAATGCTGACATTTAAGTAATATAAGGCATAGTTTTTAGTCTAAAATAACTTTTTCTTATTTGCACAAACAGCAATTACAAATAGAACAGAATACCATATAGGTTATGTTATAGAAAAACATTTGTATATATATATATGTATATATGTTTTCTTTTATCCCATCTGATATATATTATGTAAATTCTTCCAGGTTTATATATTATATACAAATATATATTATTAATATGATAATATATGTATATTCTATATTCTATATTAATGTTATATTTATTAATGTTTATATATCATAATATATATAATAGCATACAGGAAAACATACAAAATATATTTTGAGGTCACTACAGAGAAAAGGGAAAGTTGTGTATGGACTGAATGCTTTTTTTTTTTTTTTTTTTTTTTGAGACGGAGTCTCACTCTGTCGCCCAGGCTGGAGTGCAGTGGCGCAATCTCGGCTCACTGTAAGCTCCGCCTCCCGGGTTCACGCCATTCTCCTGCCTCAGCCTCTCTGAGTAGCTGGGACTACAGGCGCCCGCCACCACGCCCGGCTAATTTTTTGCATTTTTAGTAGAGACGGGGTTTCACCGTGGTCTCGATCTCCTGACCTCGTGATCCGCCCTCCTCGGCCTCCCAAAGTGCTGGGATTACAAGCGTGAGCCACCGCGCCTGGCCAGACTGAATGCTTTAAGAAAGCTTTGTGGAGTAAATGGAGTTGGAGAAAGATTACTAACCATTACCTGTGGTTTCCATGAAAGGCAAGATAAGAAGCTGTGGGGCGGTGTGGGTAAAAGGGACATGTAATGATACTGAAAAAGTTAAATAAGAAGACCTTGAGGATCTCTCCTCTTCACCATTTTTATCCACCAAAGATAGAGAAAGGCTTTGACTAGCTTAATTTATTTTTTTTTCTGATCTGATGAGAACAAAGTATTTCTATTCTGAGGTTTACTTTTTAGAATAGTGATTACGATAAGAAGAATCTAATATAGAGAACAAATGCCTGCTTAAAATGTGAGTGATAGAACTATATGGCAGGAAAGCAAATAAACAAATACATGTATAATCCTTTAATTTTTTTACTTCCTGATTTTTGCAATTCTCAAGCCTCAAATTTGTCTCTGTGAGGGGTTCTGGCCTAGGGTGTTAAGGGGATCATAGAGAGTGAAGAGCTGGAGAATTGGGGTCATTGATTGATTGGGGTAATGAGGATAAAATCATCTGGATGTAGAAACTGTATTCTTCCATGAGTGAGCTCCTTGCTGGACCCTTCAGATCAGGTGATGGAGGTAATTCACTGGTTTGCAGAACTTAAAAGAGAAACTCAAGTGGAAAGCTTATCATCTCTCAATTTCTTATACTTTATTTATAGAACAGAAAGAAACAAAGGAACTTGTGACAAGGATTACATTAACCTGGTGTAGTAAGCAGTGACTTCTGCAAGGAAGTGGACCAAAGGGCAAGCTGGCTTAATGACTGCTGCTGATTGTGCTGCGAGCCTAGTTGAAATTTATTTATTCCCCTAACCAATTTTATAAAAATTCTGTGGAGACAGTTTCAGAAGCTCTTTAAGAAACAAATTGGAATTAATCATGTAAGTACATGTCTTCCATAGGTCAACAAAGGATTTTTGCAGGGACTGACTAAGAATAATTCTAACTCCATGTATCTGTTTAAAATTCCTGTTTGTTTTGCTTTTAACCAATTTCTGCATGCTTTCCATACTGTAGCCAGTTCAAACTTCCTACAGCCAAATTTGGATCATGTTTAATGATTCCCTTTGGTCTGCTGAAAAAAGTTATTTGCCCTAATATTCAAGATATTTTACCATTTGCCTTTGATGTACTATTTGTTCCTTGGTTTTCATTCCCTGTTGTACATCACACGTTGGCTATAATTTTCTTGACTCTTTTGCAGGCTTTTTGTGGTGATGAGCATTTAGAAAATTCTCATTTGCTGGAGGCTGGATATGGGCTCTTTTCCAATCATACATTTTTTTTTTTTTTTGAGTCCTAGCCCCAGCCTCTGCTGCTTTAGCCACATGCTAACACAGATAAGGAGTGCTAGTTTCCTTTTCTTTAGTAGAATGTTGTGTGAGGGCAGATAATATGTAAAGTAGGGATGTGAGTGAAAATAAAATGTTAAGTGAGGGATTCCAAGCTTATGCTCAGAAATACAGGAGACAGGAAACCCCTAACCATTTGCAATTGGATATAGGAGAAATGTAATTGACTTCACTCTCTCAACTCCACCAAGAGCATCATTGGCACATGCTATTGAGTACTGTTCACTGGCTGCAGGGATACAGTGAGCCAGCCTGGTATCAGCAAACGACAACAGTTACTCAAAGCAGACCAACAGAAAACCTGTAACTGCATATTGTTTCAAAAATCAGCTGACCATAAATGGGCGCATGCCTGTAATCCAAGCTACTGGGAAGGCTGAGGCAGGAGGATCACTTGAGCCCAGGAGCTCTAGACCAGCATGGGCAACATAGCAAGACTCCATCTCAAGAAAAAGAAAAAGACAGAAAAGAAGTGAGCTTGTCACTGTGCTGGGCTCCCTGGAGAGTTCCCTGGAATGTTTTCCCTTCTGGTATCCTGCAGCTGTTTAGAAGAGCTGTCCTGCAATGTGAGAACTCCTTATTAATACTTTATTTACTATTTCATCAATTTTGGATCTACTGAGAGATAATTTTTGAGTAGTACTATTAAATCTGTTCTGTTGCTAAACTCTAAGACTCCCTTTCTCTAGAACTGCTCATCAGAAAACCATTATTTTAATAGGTTAATCCTGATTAGGGATTCCAACACCCCTCCCCACCCTGCCGCCCACCCACCAAGGTGAGATCCTCACCATTTTATCTCCTTTTTAAATTCTATCATTCCTTTCATCTGAATACTTTATCCTTTTATGACTGCCTTCTCAATGCTATTTATCTTATAAGGCTCTAAGCATGTGTTTTTAAAGCAAGGTACTTGGGCTATTTCTATCTCAATCATCTAAGGTGCAGGTTATAAATGCAGATGTTAGAAATCAGAATCTCTAGGGATGGTCCAGATATTTAAATTTTAACAAGCTCTCCAGGTATCTTTTATGCATGCAGAAGTTAGAGAAACACTGTTCTACTCAAATGCCATGAAGTCATTTTCCTTCCCCTGGAAAACCAATGTACTTTTTCTGTCTTTGGAATTTCTTTAAAAAAAAAAGTTTGTTTTTTACCCTTTCTTTACTATTTATAACAGAATTCTGCCTTATAATTTTATCATAACATAATGATCTGTGAACCTGTTTTATTCCCTCTAGAATAGATGGAAGCTCCTTTCAGGTTAGGCCTGTGTATCTCCAGAGCATCTGGCGTGGGGCTTTGCTTCTAGCAGGTGCTTAATTCTTATCTTGAAGAATGCATGAAATGTTACCTCCAGGCCTTTCCCCTCCTCTTCTGTCAAAGCTCTGTGAACATAAGCTACAATGTAACTCCAAATCACTTGTACCATATTAAAATAAATGAACTGCTTAGAAAACCTTTTGCTTGAACTAAGCTTAGTTCACAGAATTTGGTCCCAGATAAATAGTTGACTCAGGCTTTTTTGTTCTCTGTAAATCTCCTCATCAGCAAAAGGTTTATTTCTGAAACTCATGGCTCAATATAGTGAAAAGTAGTCACTTGAATCAAGAACTAAAGAACGATTCATGGTTCAGGTCATAAAAATTACCTATATGTCTGTCACTGGTGAATCATTTACGATGTCCTCAGAACAGTCTGAATTTTCAAAAGGTTAACTTTGGATGTGCATTTTTAGAGTGTGTATGTTTGCTTACAATATGTCAAGCTACAAAAGGGCATTTTCATAAAATACCACTGTTTAATTTCTACAAAATCCATGTGAGTGAAAAAAAGCATACTCAAATCACAGATTGGAAACATGGCTTGAACTTCAAATGTTTAGCTGCAATTACCATGAGACGATTCCTTGATATTTGGTTTTCCTGAAATCAGGCTATAACCTAAGCACTTCAAACATGCTTTGCTATGGATTTAAATGACCTGAATGATTTACTTTGTTTTCTAGTATTGAAAAGACATGATGCTTCTTCTTATTTTTTAATAAACCAAGTAAAATCCAGTGAAACAAACACACACAAACAGAAAATATAATTAAACTACTTATTTTAAAAGAAAGCTTACAAAGAAAACATGGATTTCTCTAAGCTTGCTACAGATATTGCAAAAGCTTTAATTAGCATGCAATATTGCATTGAAGCATTAAATATTGGTGAAATTATATGAATTCATTACACTAGAGTTGACATCTAAATAATATCTATCATAGGATATCACAAATACTTTAACAGAGGTGAAATAAATACACTTGAATATTTTATAGATGTATGCCTTTCTCAAATGATAGAGGTGAAAAACATTTCAGGGAGCAAACATTTTAGGCAAGAAAATTTTACAGAAGCCTAAGGCTTAAATAAAAGGTGAATGTGATATTTTAAATTCAAAGAAAAAGTAACTTATTAGCATGCCATCAAAAAAGTAATGTAAATGCAGAGAAATAGACTGTCAAATGTTAGAAAGTACACATTTTAGAACTATAAAATCTCCTCACAATGAGGTATCCTCTGAAAAATTTCAAGGAACTTTGACTCTGTCTCTCAGTCAATTCAGTTACATCAACTATCCCCAAACCCAATACTCTCTGTCCAACCTCTTCTGGATCATTTGCAAATCTCAGGCCTAAATCAGGTTTGAATTCCTATAAAACATTTCTGAGTGTATCTTGTTGCTTCCTGTCTTCTCCCTGCCTATCTTCAAACTCTAAGATTCCATCCTACACATCTCTGCTAAAATGATTCTTTTTAAATGTTGTTTTCATCAAATCACTCCTCTGCTTGAGAATTTAGAGTGACTTTCCTTAACTTGTTATATAAAATCCTAACTTGCCTTGCAATAACATCTTTCACCAACTGGGCTACCCCTTCATCCAACCAAACAAATAGTCATCACTCTCAGAAACATGTGGGCCTGTATACATTACATAATATGCTTGATGTTTTTAGGGACATTGTGAAAGATTTTTGAAAAAGTTTACTGATGTCCTTTCAATGGAATATTGAATGTGTTTTAGGGTACTCTTCAAGAGCTATTTTATCTTATAGTATTTCATGGTGTGCACCTTTGAATTACTTGTGACTGGTGTAGTTTTCACCTTTCTAGGGATACAGATAAACTTCTGAAAGGCTGATGACAGTGCAGATATTTCCTGTTCATAGTGATGCAAATGATTCCTGCTCTTGGCAGTTTGAAGAATTGGTCTTGTAAAGATTAAGACTCTCTACTGTTGTTCACATCTTACTAGTTCCCTCATTACTTAACGAGTTAAAGCATTGAACTGAGTTTATTTTATATTGTTATGAGTCATGATTTTACCTTTTTAAAATTATGAGTTAACAGGGTTTACTATGCATAAATCCTATTGCCTTCTCTGCCTTGTAAGTCTCCATGTGTCACCTGCCCTCCCTTCTTCTAGTACATACCTACACTCTTTGAAACTCAATTCACATTCACCCCTTTCTAGAAACCTTATCAATGTGAATGGTGTTAAGAGATAATTAATGAGAAATTAACTGAGATAATTAATAGGAAATAGTAAAATGTTATAAGCTCAAAAAACTCAAAGAACCTCATGGATATAAGGCCACCAGGAATGCTGATATAAATGCACTTAATTGATGACAAACTGGCAAAACTGGTCAGTATCCACTGGGCAATAAATCAGCCAAATCTCTACCAGACACAACTGCATGTCTATGAACAAGAATCATTTGCATCACTATTGGATATTTTACATAAGCAAAAGAGATATAGTGGTAAAAACAAAATCCCTGCCTTCTTGGAGTTTATATTAGTGTGTGTGTGTGTGTGTGTGTGTGTGTGTGTGTGTGTGTGTGTGAAGAAGTTAAAGTCAAATAGTAAACAGATAGATATGTAACATGGACTTTAAAGACATGTACTATCTATAAAGAAATACAAAGCAGGATACTAATGCCAAGTAATATAGGATAAAGGACAGTATTAATTTCTGTGGAGTAATCAATAAGGTATCTCTGCAAAGGTGATATTTAAGTAGAAACCCAAAGGAAAAGGAAGCGAACTGTGAGGCTATGAGAGTTAAGGGGGGAGAATTCCACATATAGGGAACCCTGAGTACAAAAGCCCCAGAGTAGGGGCACTGGGAGTGCAAGTGGACCTCATGTAGTGAAATGTAATGAGTTCCAGGAGGAGGAGCTGTGAGAAATGACCCCGGGGTGAGTATAGGAGGAGATAGGCAAAAGGAGCTCATGATGAACTTTTTGTCCACTTTTGTGACACTGATTTTTTTACTTCCAGGGAAATGGAGCATTACTAAAGAGTTTGGACAGAAGCAAAACATGATTTGACATAGGAAGCATTCTGACTGCGATGGAATGAATGGTCTAAAGGAATCAAAGGGAAAGCAGGGATATCAACTGGGAAGTTTAATGAGTTTAATTGTATCTCCCAGAATGATATGTTGAAGTCTTAATCCCCTGTTACTTGTGAAAATGACCTAATTTGGAAAGAGGATCTTTGCAGATGTAATCAAATTGAAATTAGGTCATTCTGAATTAGGGTGGTCCCTTATCCAATGATTGTTGTCCTTATAAAAAGAGAGAAATTTGGACCCATATGAACAAGAAGGTCTTATGAAGACAGAGAGAGAGATTATGTTGACACTATTCAAGGAATAGTAAAAGATTGCCAGCAACCACCAGAACTGGGAAGCAGTCAGGATCTAGATCCTCTCCCAGAGCCTTCAAACAGAGCATGGCTCTGTTGACACTTTGATTTTGGTCTGTAAGCCGCCAGAATATGATAAAATAAATTTCTGTTGTTTTAGGCAACCCAGTTTGTGGGCACTTTTTAATGAAAGCCCTAGAAATCTAAACAAGGGGCTATTACAATAATTCATGTGAGAGATGATGATGATTTTGCCTGATTGGTGCTGCTGGAAGTCTTGAGGGGCACTGGATCCAGGGTACTTTAAAAAGGTAAAATTGACATGATTTGCTGACGTGTCTGTGGTGCCTAGAGAAGCATTAGAAGTAATTCAAGAACAAATGCAGCATTTTGCTCTTAAGAATTGAACTCAGGAATACCTAACAGCCATATTTCTGAACAATAATGATAGATGTCCATGATTTTTTTTATTGCAAATTTGCAATGGAGATCAAACCTAGAAGGATCAATTATAATAGGAGCTGTTACTGATCTCATTCTTTGTGCTATGCTCTTAATATATACATGTCATTTAATCCTCCCAAGACTCCTGCAATATAGATATTTTTACCTTCATTTTACAAATAGGAACCCTTCAACTAAATATGTCTTGTATGTACTCAAGGAAGTATTAGAGGAAAGATTGAAACCCCAATTTTCCTGATGCCAACACCGCCTGACTTTCTATCAAGAAGTAAACAATGCTTTAGAGAATAAAACAATGTTTCTGAGAAATTAGGATGCTAAATAAAACATTTCATTTACAGCTCAATTTTAAGACGCTTTTCATATGTTCTTAGAATGTATGGAATACTCCTGCCTTTGTTGTTTTTGTGTCTTCATGGAACCTAATTTACTGCTAACAATGAGTAGACACTCAAGGAATACCCACTGGATTTAAATTAATGTACTCACTGGCCCTTGGTATTAGACAGATTTCTGTGATGGTGTATTATTTTATAGGGAATCATCTGTTTATATATACTTGATATAGGTCAAAAAATACTTATTTACATTTGTATAATACTTCACAATTTGCCAAGGACTTTCATACTTGTAACAATATTGACAAGATAAGTAACAGTTTCTGTTATCTATTGCTATATACCAAATCACCCTAAAATTTACAGGCTTCAAACCACCTGTGATGGTTAATAAATTGAGTGTCAACTTAATTAGACTGAAGTATGCAAAATATTGTTCCTGGCTGTGTCTGTGAGGGTGTTGCCAAAGGAGATTAACATTTGAGTCAGTGGACTGGGAAAGGCAGACTCACCCTCAATCTGGGTGGGCACCATCTAATCAGCTGCTAGCATGGCTAGCATAAAAGCAGGCAGAAGAAAGTTAAAAAGACTAGACTGGCTTAGTCTTCTGGCCTACATCTTTCTCCCATGCTGGATGCTTACTGCTCATGAACATCGGACTCCAAGTTCTTCACCTTCAGGAGTCTTGCCTTCGACCACAGACTAAAGGCTGCACTATCGGCTTCCCTATTTTTGAGGTTTGGGGACTTGGACTGGCTTCATTGCTCCTCACCTTGCAGACAGCCTATTGTGGGACTTCAACCTGTGATTGTGCGAGTCGATACTCCTTAATAAACTCCCCTTTATGTATACATCCTGAGTTCAGTCCCTCTAGATAACCCTGATTAATATACCATCTATTTTTTAAAAAATTATTTTTCATTATTCTGGGGGTTGACTGGGCACAGGTGCTTCTTGCTCAAGGTTTCTCATGTAGTGAGTCAGACAGTGGCTAGGTCCAGAGTCATCTTGAAGATTTCTTCATTTACATGTCTAGGATTGATACCAGCTGGAGTCCTACTTGAGCTGTTGGCCTGAATGCCTACACATAGCCTTTCCATGTGGCCTGGCCTTCCTCATACTTGGATGCTAGATTCCAAGAGACAGCATCCAAGGTAATAAGCAGTAGATGCAGCAATTTCTTAAGGACGACGTCTGGGAACTGTCGCAGTGTCACTGCTATTGAATTATATTGGTCATTTACAAAACCTAGACGCAAAGGGAGGAACATAAACCCCACATCTTGATGGACAGTGCGCCAAAGAATTTAAAAATCACATTTAAAACTGCCAAATGAGAAAAACTTAATTTTTGTATTTTATACCAGAAAGGTTAAAAGTTGAGAAATTGGGATCTTTCCTAAAATCAGAGTTAATAGGGGCTGCAGCAGTGATTCAAAACCAAATTCTTCTTACTTTATTATACTTTCAATCATCAGAAAGCAGTGAAGTGGAGTGTTTGAGAACTTGATATCTGGAGTCAGATTGTCTGAATGCGAATTTCAGTTCTTCTACTTTCTAGCTCTGTGATCTTGATAAAGTAACTTGGCTTTTCTTGCCTTGGTTTACTCATCTGTGAAATCTTAATAATTGTACCTAACACAGATAGAGAAGTAAGAAGATTGAGCTAATAGACATAAGAACTTAGAACAACACCTGGACCAGCACATAGTAAGCAATCAATAAGAGTCAGCTATTATTGTACATTTCACAACTGGCTGGCAGAATTTTGAAGAAATTTGGCAATTTCGTGGGTTAAATGTGTACACGTAAAGCATGCATGGAGAAAGTTTAAGTGACAAATGACAAGTGTTTTTAATAAGATGTGATGCGTGCTCTGCCAAGTGTTTACTTTCCTTCTGTACTTTCATTGAATCAGATCTCAATCTTAAACTTTCCACACTGCATAGAAATCATCTGTTTATCCATTTGTCTCCTTGCTAGAATGTCAGGTCAAGGGGACAACATTATTCTTATTTATCTTTGTATCTTAGTGACTTACATGGTATCTGGCACATAGTGCTTTGGTCAAATAGATACATAGTAGGTCAATGCATTGGACTAAAAATCTGAAATGAGGGAAGAGCACTGTATTTATTCTGTAAGGATTTTCCTTTGTGGACTTGTGGGCTTATCATACTTTGAAAATTTCAAAGAAAGTACAGGGGAGGAAATTATAGACTGAGATCATAACCCAAAAACCCACTTACTTTAAAATTGTTTCATTCATTCACTCATCCACTAAGAGATGAGTTATTTGCCTCCTTACAAAAGAGTAAAATAATTTTCAATTATTTCTATTTTAGAAACAACTTGTTATGTATTGTGCAGTCCAGCCACTCAGTTAGATAGGGCTCAGCACTATGTTTATACTCAAGAAAAAATACCTTACCCTTTGAATTCATTATCAAGCCTGATAAACATTAGAAACTGTAGTCATGTTTGAATACAGAGAGAACAGGGAACTCCTCTGCCCTAAGAACTTAGTAATTTAAGTATAGTTTTAAAATTTATATTTTATTTTGACATATGGTGGTTTTTATTTTTGTTGCGATGTTGGTAATCCATGGAGAAATAGCAGAATGATGTGGAATTCTAATTTCTAGAATCCATATAAAGAAAAATAAAGATAGTAAAGCTCTAAAATTCCCCAGACTAATAATTGAATCAATAGGATTTTGATGCAAAGAGGTCTGTTGACACATTATGATACTGCCCTTCTTGGAATGTATAGGAGAGTCTTGCCTTGTTCCATATTACATAAGGTATCCATTAAATGCAGATTATCTTTCAAAGGAAAGGCAGAGATTAATGAGTAAAACCATAGTGTTGCATTAAATGAGCCTGATGAGAGCTCACAGAAAGAGCCCGCAAAAATATTCATGAAATAAGAATAGTTGCAAAGTGATTATTGAATGATAAATTTGAGGAAAGAGGCCCTGCCTAAAGAAAGATATTATTGTAGTGAAAAATTTTTATAATATGTTAAGCAATTTTTGACAATTTGGTTTAAGATGTAATCACTGCAATTGTTTGTGTGAGTATTTTCTTGGTGCTTTCTGAGTTTCCATCAACTTTTCTGCCTGCAGTCAGCAAGTTCTAGATCATGGTTAAGAAAAAAAAAAAATTAAGAAAATACCTCTCTTTCTGGCTCTTTTACATTGTCTACGTATTCTCATCCTACTCACATTGAAAACATAAGTAAAGCTTGATGCTAAGGAAATATTCCTCTTCCATTAGTTCAGTGTAGATTTGTTTCATTCTGTGAGTAAATACTTGGTTCTCTAGGGGCTTAAAATTTCTCATAAGAAAAATTACTCAACCAGTGAATCAGTTAACATTATTAGGAGGAGGGCACTGACCAACTGTTCTCTTCCTCAGGGGCAGAATTGGATGAAATAGACTTACATAGGAAATGGAAAGTTATAAGGAAGAAAACGTTTCTGATGATAAGGTTGACAGAAGCCTAAAGGGTTCAAGTTTTCTTCCGAGAGTAAATGTGACCCAGTGGATGAAAGCTAGCCTGTAACCTGAGATAGATTCCTGAATCTGTGCTTTCCTAGCCAAGTCTGTATCCTTGGACGATTTGAGTTTTCCTAGCCTCCATTTAATCAACAGAAAAAGGGGAGAAGATAATATTTAACATTTAGAGCTATTGCACAGATTTTAAAACGATTTACATGAAACTCTTGAAACATCATTTGCAGTCAATAAATAGTAGCTGTGATTATTATCACTACCACTGACTTGGGGACATGTAATCTCACATCAGCTCAAGGTGATTTCAGTGGCAATGATTTTCCCAGTCTTCATTTGGAGGAAGGAAGCTTGGCAAATAACACACAAAGTGGTTCTTAAAAAACGTAACTGATAATGATTATTTTCCCTTTAATAATAGGAGAACGAGAATATTCTCCATATTTCCTGGAGGAAGAAACCCATTTTTCTCTAATAGCATCTCATAATGTGCTGCTGCCCATATCCCTGCCATTCTAATTTACAATAATAATATGCTAATTTTATGCTTGTAATCTTAGATTGGACTAAGTATCAGATTTTTAGGGAAATAAATGACAAAATATATTTCTTTTGGAATATTTTTATATAGAAAAATACTTAAATACTTCGTATGATTCAATGGTTATATTTAGCATGCACATCTAAAACTTGATTATGTCTTGCTCAGGCTGGTCTTTTTGAGTGCATTTTTAATGATAATGTATAGTTGTTTAAAAAAAAGGATTTTGATTTTTCAATTTTAATGTTAATTATGGGATTTTTAAGAAGATCATTAAAGAACTCTTTAGTTCTTTAAAGTTTCCATCACATTCTTTAGCCTGTTTGTTTATACTGAGATTAGAAATAGTCCTATTGTTTTAATTTTGTTTGTAATTTTTTGCAATTAGAATACATAAATTACATCAACATGCATTGTGTGCAGAACCCAGACCTACATACCTTGAAATCAATATAGCTATAAACAGTATATATTTCCAAGCCATGAAAAAATAAAAGCCCAAATTAGATTGATCTATGAAGGGATCTAATGGTTCCCACTGACTTTTCTTATAAGATGGAAACTATGAAAACTGCTGCGGGCTTCTTATCACAGAGATCTTCTTTCTTAAACTGGATGCTCAGTACTTTTTTAGAGATCTTAAGGAAGGAAGGCAATCTTCCATACCTGGAGTAGAAGTTGGCTTCTGTTTGTTCCTATTTTTCTCTGGGTGGCACTAACTTTTCTATCAGATAAGTTAAATGGAGTGTTTTAGATTGTCCTTGCTGATAAAGTTTAGTCAATTAAAAAGTATTTACAATGTTCTCTGTACTGTGATAAGTACTCAAGAGATTAATATGGAAAGAGAAGACATGGCATGTCAATGACATACTTAATGAAATATTTCTTGGAAGAGCAAGATTTATTCATACAAAGTAACTTATAGGCAACCATTTTTAATCGCTCCTAATTTATTCCATTCCTTCAATCATTCGTTCTCCCAAAATTTACGAAAACATGCCATCTTCTAGAAAGTGCTAGGCTAGGGTTTGAGGTTACAATAGAGAAAATAAGTGGTTCTTGCCTTTGCAGATAATGTAGCAATAATTATGAAGGAGTTGTAAACAAAGAGCAATGGGCCCATAAAAAGAAAGCATGCCTAATTCTGAGGGTATGTCAAGGAATTCTTAACAGAGTTAATTTAAAAAAAAACTGACTCTTGAAAGTTGACTTGGAATTCACCAGGCAGAGTATGATCAACCAAGCAGTAGGGTATTTGGGTTAAAGGCATTGTTACCTGGGGTAGATGGAAGGGACACACATGGAATTGTGAAGCAGAACAGCATATTTGGAAAATGAGTAATTCAATATTGCAGGGAAATAGGAACAAAGCAAATGGCAGAAGATGGGACTATACTGAAAGACATTGGCCAGATTTTGAAGTACCTTAAATTTCCTACGAAGGCATTTATGTTATTGGAAATGGGAAGTAATTGAAGGATTTTATGAAATGGGTTATCATGATCATATTTGAGTTTTATGAAGATAATACTAGTGGTAATTGAAAATTAGGATAAGGGTGGAGGCTCTGACATTTGTGGATAGCTTATTGCATTCATCCATCACAGATTTGATAACTTTCTGAACAGAAGCATGGCAGTGGAGGTGGAACAAAGGTAATGTCCTTGAGAACTATTAGGAGGCAGAAACTCTAGGATGTAAGCCATTGTTAATGTAATGGCTATGGGGCAGGGGAGAGTTTCCAATCATAAATAGATTTCTGGCTAGAGAGACTAGGTATTTTCTGTCAATAAGCCAAACCTATTATAAACTTAATGGCACAGAACCTGGCAGACATAAACAGTATATGACATATACTTATATACATAACAGTATATAAGTATAAGGGATACTTATAAAGCACATGTAGATCTCAGGTATCCCATAGAATTAGTTACAGAAGAATGCTTTTTTGGGGGGTACGACCAGGTTTGGGGTGACCTGGCTACATTTTTAGGTAGAAATCTGATGTATTTTTTAATTTGGTAGACATAGTTTAAGAAACTTATTACAAAATTACCAATACAAATCTAAGTTCACACATTGTTAGGTCCCCTCTTAAGTTTTGGAAAGGTCTGTACCATAAAAGTTTTTAAAGTTTAAGCTTCATTAATGTCATGGAAAATCCACCTCTGGCTAAGGCATAATTTTACTTCTCTGTCAGTTATATTCCCACCTCTACACACACACACACACACACACAGACATACACACACGCAGAAACACATTTATTCTCCTGCCCCTGCCCTGCACTTTTATGGTTATTCCCTGTAAAGTCAGTTTACTTTGAAGTCTAACAAGGCCAATAAGCCCCTTGTGAGAAGTCAGTACATTTTTTTAATCCTTAAACACAAAATATTAAAACAACGTTTCAATCCATAAGCAATGCAATACTCATTCTTTCTTAAAAATATCACGGATAAAATAAAGAGGTTTTCATAATAATTATATTCAATATTTATTAATTAAGCACTAAATAGCAGATGGTCTCCTTATATGTGGTAACCTCCTTGATCCTTACAGAAATCCTTTGTAGTAGATTCTATTTCTCTTCCTAATTTACAGATGAGAAAAGTGAGTCCCAGAAGGGTTAAATAACTTTCCCAAGTTGTAAGCAGTTGATAAATGGTAGGGACAAGTCTTAAATCTCAGTAGTTTGGCTCCAGAACCTGTGCTCACTTTAACTTTCATGTCACTGTATAGCTTCTTATGAATGTATTCATGTTGTGAATTTATTCCTGTGATAGATGGCAAGCACAGAGACCGTACTTGTAGGCATTTTAGTGAACAGTTAAAAATGAGCTCGTGAAGAGAGACAGACAAGTCAGCAGAAGTAATAAACATTTACGAAGCCCCTACTATATACTAATGTAGCTAAGCTTGGGAGACGTTTTCTTTCTGTCTTCTCAGATATGTTCCTATTTTCTTTCTAGAAGAAAAGTATCAGGAAAACTGATGATAGAATAACTCTGGATTGGGAGCCATTTTCTGGTTGTACAATATTGTACTCTACAAAGATTGGTCTTTGAGTGCTCTTCAGATCCCCACGGGGTGAAATGGCAAGAATCTTGACTCTTCTGTCTTCCCCTGACCAAATGAACACTGACCCCCATATGCCCTAATTGTTCTATCCTCCTTGTCTTCCATGGAACTCACTTGAAGGCACTCTTTGCAAACACAGAGGCTTCCAGAGACCAGGCATGTAAGATAATTTTGTGAAGCAGGGCAGAGTAAGATAATAAGGAATGGTAGGAAATGTGGAATCAGTACGCATATACATGCCGTCCCAAAAGGCATTCAAATTCACTTTAGAAACAATACAAACAGCAAACACCCTGCTAGCCAAATAAAATCTTCAAACAGATCCAGGTTCTTTATTTTCAGTCAACCATCCTGTTTGTCAGCCCGTTTCTATCACGTGTCTCCTCCTCCCCTTTTCCCACAGGTGAAACCAGAGTGAAACCAAGCTGAGATAAACAGAATAATGGCCTCAAAAGATGTCTGCACGTGAATCTCTCAGAAACTGTGAATATATGATGTTAGTTGGCAGATAAATCAAAGTTAGAGACCTTAAAATTTAAAAAAAAATTATCCTGAATTTTCTGTCTGGATTTGATCTAATCACACGAGTTTTAAAAGTAGAGAACTACCTACGTTGAATCAAGAAGGGAAAGGCAGAGAGATTCAGAGTGAAGAAATTGATGCCCCATTGCTGGTGCAAAGATGAGAGGGGCAAAGGGCAGAATGCAAGTGGTCTTTGGTAACCGAGAGAGTCTCGTGACTGAAAGTCCGCAAAGAAACAGATACCTCATCTCTATAACCATAAGGAACTGTATTCTGCCCACTAACCTGAATGAGAAAGCTGAGTCTTCTCCAGAGTCTCCAGAAAGGAATGCAATCTTGATTTCCTCCGTGTGGAACTGTAAGTAGAGAAACAGCTGAGTCACACTGTGCCTGAACTTCTGCCCCACAGAAAATTTGTGATAATAAATTGGCATCTGAATTTCCAAGTTTTTGGTAATTTGTTACAGTAGCAATAGAAGCCAAGGTTCCCACTCCTTCTTTTATCTTACATTGTGGCATCTCAGACTTCAGTTGCATATTAATGGAATTAATTAATTTCTGCTGGCCCCAAAGGGAAGTGGGAAAAGGGAGAGCTCTGGCCCTGTGGCTGGCTGCAAGTCTCAGACAATAGATATTGAAACTTAAGTTTTTTCTCTCTATGTTAATCAATACTGTGGCCAGTTTTTTCTCCTGAGTTATGTCAAAATAAATACTCCTCAACAAGATTACTAATTGTTTAAAGACCATACAATCGATTTAATACTATGCATTTTTTTCTATTTTCTCATTTAATCCTTCAACATTGACAAGTATTATTTTTCCAAGTGATGAAACTTGCAGGAAAGTTCAGTAACAAGTAGTATGGTGGCATTCAAATTTAAGTCCTTTGAATTCTAGCAATGTTGGGAAAAGAGCGGGTTACTTTATTACAAGGCACTGGAAAGCTGGGATGAAGCAGAATTGGGTCTCATCCATCCTGTCAGCTAAGATGTATCATCTCTCCACCTTTATATGTAACCCTTTTTAATGTTTGTAAGAAAGTGATCCCACCCCAGTGTCTGTAACTAGATTTATGACTGTCAGTTGAACATTTAGAGCACCAGAACACTTGATTAATTGCTACAGGGCATTTGTTATTTTATTAAGGTGTTTATAATTCAAAAGCGATGCACTAATCTCATGGAGTGAAATGTGTTGATGTATTTTCATAGAACATCATCTGTTGCCGCCAGGAAGCTGAGAGGTCTGCATCAGTTACTTCCCCCATCCAATTCCCATTGTTTCATGCTCCCAAGGCACTCTTTTTATTTCTTTAGACTAGAAAGCTTATCTTGGTAGGATCACTGTTTTCCTCTCACTGAACTGTAAGCTCCATAAAAGCAAAGACCACTCTATTTCCTGGAATAGTTCCTGAAACATGTGAAGTTAAGAACTCAATGCATTTTGTAAAAGAAAGCAAATAATGAAATCCCATAATTAAAAACAATGAATAATAAGAAGTGTAGTGTTTTATTGAGTGAGAGGGAGTCTTACCCTGAACATTATCCACCTGATTATATATATATATATAATATATATATAATTTATATATATAATATATATAATTTATATATATAAATTATATATAATATATATATATTATAGGAATTCTAAGTCATATGAAAACTCTTAATTTGTTCTGCAAATTTGTCTTCTAACTTTGGCTTTAATTCTTTTATTATTATTGTTTGTGTTTGTTTTGCAATGATTTTGTTATGTGCTTATTGCTTGACTGAGGACAGGTTGTTATAGTTTAGAGAAAGGAATATGATTAAAAGGTATAATGCAGCTAAGTGGAAGCTTGGCTACTTAAACTGAGCTCAAGGCTGCACTATCCTGTATGAACCCTTTGGATGAATTAAAAACAAACAAACAAACAAACTTCCCTTGGGCAGACTAGACCAGTAGAGATGCCCCCACTGGCATCTCCAGTCTGTTTTATACACTGAACAAGCTGAACAGCTACACATAGCCATCCTGCCTGGTTGGTCATTGTCAGGTATACCAGTGTAACATCATTTTGGGCAATTCCTAAGACCTTCTTTAGCTTTTTGTTTCAATTTATTTATTTATTTATTGTACCCACTTCCAAACTCCAGACTCCTGTTTCTCCAGATCTCTACTCTGAAGTCTGCCTCTGATAGCCTCACATTGAATGACCCTCTGAGTCACCTTCTACCATTTTGATTTTGGACATTTTTGCTATTTTTGTGGCTTTGTTTGCTTCTTTGGCCACCATGACCTTGATATCTGGGAATGAGATTTTCAGCTCTGGGCTTGGCCCAGCAGAATCCAAAACCCCACTCAGAGCAAGCCTACCCCAGCATCCCAGGGGAAGAGAGGAAATTAAAACAGCACCAAAGCTTTTAAATAATTTATGTAAATACCTCAATAAACAACTTGAAATGTATCAATGTGATCAGAAGCATCGGACAAAGGTAGCGTCAATGTGATGTTCTAAATGGCCATAGGACCTCACTGCATAAACTATAGGGCAAATTTGATTGCCTTTGGAGAAAAAAATACATTGAACCAGCTGAGAAGTAAAAAGAATTACATTACAAAAAGTTTCATTATGTGGAAATGGAAACTTTGCCTTATGGTAAAAAACAACAACAACAACAACTCATGAATGCATGTTATACTAACAGTGATTGTTATTGATCACTCTTTGGCTGTACAAAGGAAGCAGGTATGGAAATGTACTGGGACATCTACCACACTTTAGTAATCCCATTCATTAAAGTACTCTAGGAAAATCATTATTATTAATAAACATCCTTCCTCTCAATATTTTCTTCTAAAGGTCTATTATTTCTAAAGATATTACAATAAAAAAAATCTAAAATTTAAAATAATCTAAAAATTTTGGAAACAAAAACTAAGACTATCCCTTCCAACTCTGGCCATAGCTGTTAGAGTCTCATTAAATAATGCAAATACCTGTTCCCAAACACATCTGTCTTCAGAAATTCCCTTTCCACCATCCATCACCCATCATGATGTTTTCATCAGCTGCTTCTAATGATTTTGTTGCTGCTTCTGACTTGAAATTTTAAGGAGATGAAGGAATTGACAAATGGATGAATGAATGCATGCTAACTTAGAACTGTCTTGTTCTGAGTGGATGGAAGTCAGTCAGATAGCACTGATGGGGAATGTGGGAAAGAGGAGTGCTCTTCTTTGTCCATATTAATGAAACTCTGTCTTGTTATAACTCAATAATTTAAGCAACTGATGGGAGACAGATGGCTGCAGTGAACACAGGAATTTTAAAAGAGCTTAATGCTCAGGTTGCACAACATGTTGTTAAGAGCTTTGACATTTTTATCAAATGAACTTACATAATTTCACTGTAAATGGATTTTTAAAATTTATTTAAATGAAAGTAATGCATTAAAGTGGTAATAAACAATCTGAAGAATTGAAATTTTCCTTTTTCTAATCCAAACTCTTGACCAGCAATTTCAATCCTTGATGATAACAATAGCTCCCTGATTACACTCTTTCAAGTATCTTTCTAAAAATAATTGTAAAGATAAACAAGCACATTTGTGTGTGTATGTGTGTACATCTTTTTTATTTACACTAATGGGATAGTACTAAAATACATTTATATACTTCACTTTTATCTGATAATAACATATTATTGAAATCATTTTAAACCAGGAAATTGAGATCTACTTGTTTTTATATTTTCAAAATGTATCTTAATTATATTCAAAGCATTGGTAAAGATTAAGTTTTACCTATCCTCCCACTTATACCTAGATGCAACTATTTTATAAACGATTTTTTATTTTAAAATCATTTGGTGATTAATTTAAGCTACTATAGAATCACCTTTATAATAATCTTTAAACAATTACTTTTGAGTCCCTTTTATGAAACATGACTATTTTTCTTGCTGACATTAATTCCTTCCCTCTCTTTCTAATTTTTGATAGCTATGTTGATTATCTTTATAATTTTGAATAATGGATTTATTACTATTTCTTGTTCCATGATTTTCAGTTAGGGCCTATGATCTTACCTTCTGAGGCAGAGACTACACCAAAATCCATCCTCCTTTACTTACACATTAAAATAGTTTTAGTTAAAGTGTGGCTGCCCAACTAAGTATTATAATTCTCAGAAAGACTTGTTGCTAAATGTAATCATGTGACAAAATTCTTGCTAATACAACATGGTGTGGGAATGATATCTGTTAGCTTCTATACATTTGCTTAAAAGAATACTATTACCTTCTGTGATGGTTAATACAGAGTGTCAACTTGATTGGATTGAAGGGTGCAAAGTATTGATCCTGAGTGTGTCTGTGATGGTGTTGCCAAAGGAGATTAACATTTGAGTCAATGGGCTGCAAAAGGCAGACCCACCCTTAATCTGGGTGAGCACAATCTAATCAGCTGCTAGCATGGCCAGAATAGAAAGCAGACAGAAGAATGTGAAAAGACTAGACTGGCTTAGCCTCCCAGCCTACATCTTTCTCCCGAGCTGGAGGCTTCCTGCCCTTGAATATTGGACTCCAAGTTCTTCAGCTTTAGGACTCAAAATGACTTTCCTTGCTTCTCAGCTTACAGTTGGCCTATTTTGGGACCTTGTGATCATGTGAGTTAATACTCCTTAATAAACCCCCATATATATATATATATGCACATATATATATACACACATATATACATATATATACACATACACATATCTCTCTATATATATATACATACACATCTCTCTCTCATATATAGATATGTATATATATATATCTCCTATTAGTTTTGTCCCTCTAGAGAACCCTGACTAATATGCCTTCTATTATTTTCACCTTTCTCTGGTTGAAATGATGATCATTAGGGTGGCTTGGAAGCCATATGTTGAATATTGTAAAACTTCCATAGTCTTGGACCCTGAAAGATGGAATGGACCAGTTACTGACCAGGAATGTTGAGCATAACATGTGAGGAAAATAAACTTCTATTCTTTTTTGAGTCAAAGCATTTTGGGAGGGTCTTTGTTATGGTATCTTTTAAATCTAAGAAATAAATTTTTTTCTACCTCTGTCCATCTGTCTTTTCACTTTCCATCAGATCTATCATATGCAGCATGTTCACGTCCTGCTCAGATCCTCTTAGCACTCACTGTGTCAGTGCATACCACAGGGCCCTGCAGCAAATGACTGCCACTTGCAGTCTCAAGGCTTTCCCTCCTCTCATCTCTGAAAGTAATAGGAAGTTACACCCCAGGAGCAGTTCTTGGCCACTATGGACTGGAGTTTGAAGATAAGTACTCCAGCTTTCCTGAAGTTTTCCTTGGGAAACATCATTTTAGGCACGTTTTATATTGTCTCCTAGACTTCTCCAGCAAGATTGCATTCTAGTTGCCCACATATTTAACTTGATTGAAATACAGTCTTCTTTCCCTTATTTGTATTATTTCCTTCTTTCCCTGACAACACTGCTTGGGAACAACTGTCGAAACTCTCAAATAAGCTGCTTATCCTCAATTTTTTTTTTTTTTTTTTTTTGAGACAGTTTTACTCTTATTGTCCAGGCTGGAGTGCAATGGCACGATCTCAGCTCACCACAACCTCTGCCTCCTGGCTTCAAGCGATTCTTCTGCCTCAGCCTTCCGAGTAGCTGGGATTACAGGCATGCGCTACCATGTCTGACTAATTCTGTATTTTTAGTAGAGACAGGGTTTCTCCATGTTGGTCAGACTGGTCTCGAACTCCCAACCTCAGGTGTTCCACCCACCTCGGCCTCCCAAAGTGCTGGGATTACAGGCATAAGCCACCGTGCCTGGCCTTATTTTCTGACATATGCTAGTTAAGGAACTCAAGGTAGTATGAAAAATTCTGATCCTAATCTATCCCTTGATTAAAAAAAAAAAAAAAATCTGGAATTAGAGAGTTTGCCAGTCAGTTGGTAATAACAACTCCATCAGAAACTCTTTCTGAGCTCTCGTGAATGGCCTCTTGAGGTAACCCTTAGAACCAGCTAATACAGGAGCTAAACAGCTGGGCTTGGATCAAGGGTGGTTTGCTCGATATGTTGGTGCAAGCAGAAAAAGGAAAACTACCACATTTGCTACTCAGAGGTGGAAAGATAGCAGTGAGGAAAAGTCTTCCCTAATGGGCAAAACTTCGTTTAGTACATCTTGTCATAAACTTTAGGGAAGGAAGAAGTGGTCTGAGATAAGGAAACTCCTGGGAACTGGTGCATGACTTCGTAACTGATGGATGTTCACCCTGGCATGCACAGCATCACAATTGCTAAGGCTCTTATCTGTGATGAACTGTAATAAAATACAGGTGAAAGGGGATGCACTGGCTTATGCTATAGCACTTGCCCTTGAGAGACATGGACTCACAATTCCACATGGCTAGGGAGGCCTTACAATCACGACAGAAGGCAAAGGAGGAGCAAAGGCACGTCTTCTATGGTGGCAGGCAAGAGAGTGTGTGCAGGGGAATTGCCCTTTATAAAACCATCAGATCTTGTGAGACTTATTCATTATCACAAGAACAGCATGTAAAAAAACCCACCCCTATAATTCAATCATCTCCTACTGGGTCCCTCACATGGCACATGGGATTATGAGAGCTACAATTCGAGATGACACTTGAGTGGGGATACAGCCAAACCATATCAATGAATATGGGGGAGTAGTCTCTCATAACTCAGGATTAAAATTCTGGAAATGTGATCATGAGCTGCTTCTATCATATTATTGGGATAACTGTTTAAAGCTTGGAATGGTAGCCTAAAGTAAATAAACTTGCTTTAGCAGAGTGTGACAGAAGGGGTGAAAACTCAGAGAACCAAGCATGTTAAAATGAATTTATTATCTAAGTCTGGAAAATATATCATCTGAGTATGTTTCCTGGAAGGGCCTAGAGGGCACTCTTTTTACTAAAATGATAAGGAATTCACCACTGACAAAGGTGTCAACATTGATGACAAGTATACTTGTGGCTGTGTCTATGGTTCTGGGGTGATGATAGAGATTTTTATATGGAACTTGTGCCTTTGGGGTCAATATGGATAATAAAATCATGGCATATTTGATATCAGGTGACAGCACCTAACCATCAGTTGCAAAGCATATCTACTTATAATGATGGGTAGCAAGGTCTGGATGACATGCAGAGGACCTACAGTGTAGATCTATTATACGTAATTGGGTATAGAGCTAGGGATGAGATAGACAGGTAGCCAGCAACCAGCATTATTTGACCTGTATTGGGGTCAGCTGACTACAGCCTGTGGGTGAAATCTAGTCTTTTGTCTGTGAAACGTGACCATGTCCATTTATTTACCCACTGTTTATGTCTGTTTTGTGCTACAATGGCAAAGTTAAGTAGAAAAACAGAAACTGTATGGCCTATAAAACTATGAAATATTTACTGTCTAGCCCTTTACAGGAGAAGTTAGGACCCTGACCTATATGATCAAAGAAGGTCAAGAACAAGTGAGAAGATTGATGTCAGCCTCTATAATGGAAAATCACAATCCTTGTTTCCAGACCTTAGCCAGTTTTCAGACTCAGAATTATTGACTGAAGGAGAGGAAGAACTCAGGAGATGAAATATACATAAAAGGCAATAGCAACCCCCACCACCATTCCTTTGTCTCTAATAAGATAGCATACATTGGGAAAAGGAGAAATACATAGACCTCCCAAGAGAGCACTTAGATACAGATTCTGTGCTGACATTAACACTAGAGTACCATAAAATCAACATGGGCACCCTTGTCAAGGGAGGCATACAGAGGCCAAGTGATAAATGAAGTCCTAATTCACATCCCTTTCACATACATACAGTATAGTAATTTTTCTGGTATCTGAGGGAATATGCAGTTTGGATAAAGTTTCTAGATGTATAAACCTCACATTGGTTCCTTCACCAGAGACTCTTGTTTGTTGTTTTTACCAATGAACTCTTCCTAAGTTCACAGGCACATTGTCTTTGAGGATTCCTTGGGAAAAGCTGATGGAATTGCAAAACATCTAGGCCTGGATCATGGATGGAATGTTTAAATGTTTGTTCAACCAAAGAAAGTACTTCTGTCACACTGCTATCACTTGGGGTGGCACTAAAAGTTGGTAGTGAATGAAAAGTTTTCTACTGGGCAGAGGTTTACTCAGTATATTTGACAGTCATTTTATGTTAAGAAAGAAGTGGTTTGAGATACTCAAAATACTCGGAAGAACTGAGTAGCTTGACAGCTTGTTCAGGAATCTGGAAAATGCAGGTGTCGATTGAAAACAAGAAGATATAGGTAGGAGGCATGCAAATGGACACATATGGGAGTGATATAAAGGCTTGTTGAATTTTTTTTTTTTTTTTTTTTTGCTTTAGGACAGTTTTCACTAGATGTGTAAGTTTCAAAGAAGCTACTAAAATCAGATGGACAGAGTTGCTAATTTCATATACATTAGCCAGCCTCTGTTCTTCTAACCTAGTACTTACATGAGTAGCCCATGAATAGAGAAGTCATGTTGGCAGGGATTTGGGGTATCTAAAAGACCAATAGCATGAGTTCCCTTTTGCCAAGGATTATCTGCTGCTGAATGTCAGACTACAGAGGTATCACACAGCCACAGGGGTATCACTAAACTGCCAATATGGTATCATCTTTTGAGGAATCCAACCAGTCACTTGGTGGCTAATTATATTGACAACAGTTCTTCGTTACTGATATTGATATGCCTCCCCTGCCTATAGTGCCTCAGCTAATAGCGTTGTTTGAAGGTTCAAAGAGTATCTGATTTATTGTTAAAGGATCCTCATATAATATCTTTCATGCGCATCCATGTGAAGAGACCACCAAACAGGCTTTGTGTGAGCAACAAGGCTGTTTATTTCACCTGGGTGCGGGCGGGCTGAGTCCAAAAAGAGAGTCAGTGAAGGGAGATAGGGGTGGGGCCATTTTATAGGATTTGGGTAGGTAAAGGAAAATTACGTCAAAGGGGATTTTTCTCTGGCAGGCAGGGATGGGGGTCACAAGGTGCTCAGTGCAGGAGCTTTTGAGCCAGGATGAGCCAGGAGAAGGAATTTCACAAAATAATGTCATCAGTTAAGGCAGGAACAGGCCATTTTCACTTCTTTTGTGGTGGAATGTCATCAGTTAAGGCAGGAACTGGCCATCTGGATGTGTATAAGCAGGTCACAGGGGATATGATGGCTTAGCTTGGGCTCAGAGGCCTGACATTCCTGTCTTCTTATATTAATGAGAAAAATAAAATGAAATAGTGGTAAAATGTTGGGATGGTGAAAAATTTTGGGGGGTGGTATGGAGAAGTAATGGGCAATGTTTCTCAGGGCTGCTTTGAGCGGGATTAGGGGTGACGTGGGAACATAGAGTGGGAGAGATTAAGCTGAAGGAAGATTTTGTAGTAAGGGGTGATATTGTGGGGTTGTGAGAAGAAACATTTGTCATTTAGAATTATTGGTGATGGCCTGGATATGGTTTTGTATGAATTGAAAACCTAAATGGAATAAGAGAAGGAGAAAAACAGGTATTAAAGGTCTAAGAGTTGAGACGACCTAGGACATTTAATTAGAGAGTGCCTAAGGAGGTTCAGCATAGCCCTGCCAGCAAAGATTATTTAATTACTTTAAGAGTTAAGAGTGGCAGTTTGGGGATAGCACCAGGAGATATCAACTGGGCTGGCTTGGAGAAACAGTGTAAACCGGCAGTGTAAACAAGAGCAGGGCATCTATAAGTAGTTGAGAACGGTGAATAGGAGTATGACTAGACAGAAGATAGTAGGGATGACAAGTTTTTTGGGGCACAGTCCAAGTTGGTCTGGTGTCTGGAATGAGACTGGGGCCTAATAAAAAGGAGCGTCTATACAGGAGCTTAAATGGGCTGTACCCTGTAGCATTCTGAGGACAGGCCTGAATTCTGAGAAGGGAAAGTGGTAAAAGCATTGTCTAGTCCTTTTTAAGTTGGTGGATGAACTTGGTGAGGTGTGTTTTTAAAAGACTATGAGTCTGTTCTACCTTTCCTGAAGACTGAGAACTGTAAGGGATATAAAGGTTTCACTGAATACCAAGAGCCTGAAAAACTGCTTGGCTGATTTGACTAATAAAGGCTGGTCTGCTATCAGACTGTATAGAGGTGGGAAGGCCAAACCAAGGAATTATGTCTGCAGAAGGGAAGAAATGACCGTGGTGGCCTTCTCAGACCCTGTGGGAAAGGCCTCTACCTATCCAGTGAAAGTGTCTACCTAGACCAAGAGGTATTTTAGTTTCCTGACTTGGGGCATGTTGAGTAAAGCTAATTTGCCAGTCCTGGATGAGGACAAATCCCTGAGCTTTATGTGTAGGGAAGGGAGGGGGCCTGAATAATCGCTGAGAAGTAGTAGAATAGCAGATGGAACACTGAGAAGTTATTTCTTTGAGGATAGATTTCCACAATGGAAAGGAAATGAGAGGTTCTAAGAGGCGAACTAGTGCCTTGTACTATAGCATAACCTGCCTTTGCTGGTGTGTGGCGATTAGGCCTGGTGGAACTGCCATCAATAAACCATGTATGATCAGGGTGAGGAACAGGAAAGAAGGAAATATGGGGAAATGGGATGAATGTCAGGTGGATCAGAGAGATACAGTCATGGGGGTCAGGTGTGGTATCAGGAATAATGTGGGAGGCCGGATTGAAGTCTGGGCCAGGAACAATGGTAATTGTGGGAGACTTAACAAAGAGTGAGTACAGCTGAAGGAGCCAGGGAGCAGAAAGTATATGTGTCAGGTGTGAGGAAGAAAATAGATTTTGAAAGTTATGAGAACTGTAGAGAGTGAGTTGAGTATAGTTTGTGATTTTAAGGGCCTCTAATAGTATTAGGGTGGTGGTGGCCACTGCATGCAGACTTGAGGGCTAGGCAAAACAGTAAGGTCAAGTTCTGGATAAAAAGGCTACAGGGCGCAGTCCCAGTTCTTGTGTAAGAATTCTGACTGCACAGCCTTGCACTTCAGCTGTGGATAATGAAAAGGGTTGGGATCAGTTAGGGAGAGCTAGGGTGGGGGCAGTCTCTAAAGCTGTCTTCAAGGAACAGAAAGAGGAGTAGGGAAAGGATTTAGGATCTATGGGGTCAGCTAGGTTTCCTTTTGAGAGTTTATATAATGGTTTTGTTAGGATGGCAAAACCAGGTATCTAAAGTCGAAAGCATCAAACCATGCCTAGGAAGGAAAAGAGTTGTTGTTTTATAGAAGGTGCTGGGGTTTGAGAGATCAGTCAGACGTGATTGGCAGGGAGAGCACATGGGTTTTTATGAGAATTATGCCAAGATAGGTAACAGATGAGGAAGAAATTTGGGCTTGACTGAAGTAATGGGAGCTGCCTGTGAAGACTTGCAGCAATACAGCCCAGGTAATTTGCTGAGCCTGATGAGTGTCAGGGTCAGTCCAAGTGAAAGCGAAGAGAGGCTGGGATGAAGGGTGCAAAGGAATAGTAAAGAAAGCATGTTTGAGATCCAGAACAGAATAATGGGTTGTGGAGGGAGGTATTGAGGATAGCAGAGTATATGGATTTGGCACCATGGGGTGGATAGGCAAAACAATTTGGTTGATAAGGCGCAGATCCTGAATTAACCTGTAAGCCGTGTCTGGTTTTAGGACAGGTAAAATGGGGGAATTGTAAGGGGAGTTTACAGGCTTTAAAAGGCCATGCTGTAGCAGGCGAATGATAACAGACCTTAATCCTTTTAAAGTGTGCTGTGGGATGGGATATTGGCATTGAGCAGGGTAAGGGTGATTAGGTTTTAATAAGATGGTAAGGGGTGCATGATCGGTCGCCAAGGAGGGATTAGAGGTATCCTAAACTTGTGGGCTAAGGTGGGGAGATACAAGGGGAGGATGTGAAGGAGGCTTTGAACTAGGGGAAAAGGTGGCAATGCGGTGTGGCTGTAGCCCAGGAATAGTCAGGGAAGCAGATATTTTAGTTAAAGTGTCTCAGCCTAATAAGGGAACTGGGCAGGTGGGGATAACTAAAAAGGAATGCTTAAATGAGTATTGTCTAAGTTGGCACCAGAGTTGGGGAGTTTTAAGAGGTTTAGAAGCCTGGCTGTCAATACCCACAACAGTTATGGAGGCAAGGGAAACAGGCCCTTGAAAAGAAGGTAATGTGTGGAGTGGGGAGCCTCCGTATTAAGAAGGGGACGGACTTACCTTCCACTGTGAGAGTTACCCGAAGCTCAGCATCCATGATGGTTTGGGGGCTTCCGAGCCAATCAGGCAGTGTCAGCCTTCAGCTGCTAAGCCGAGAAGATCTGGGAAGGAGTCACAGAGCCTTGGACCAGAGTTCCAGGGGCTCTGGGAGTGGCTGCCAGGTGAGTTGAACAGTCCGATTTTCAGTGGGGTCCTGCACAGATGGGACACGGCTTAGGAGGAATCCTGAGCTGCAGGCATTCCTTGGCCCAGTGGCCAGATTTCCGGCCCTTGTAGCAAGTTCCTGGGGGAGGAGTCTCTGGAGGAACACCTGGCCACTGCGGTTCAGGCGTTTGGAAGTTCTTGTGTGCTGGAGATGTGGCTGGGGTTTGTCTCACAGTGGAGGCAAGGAATTGCAAGTTTTTTCTGTTATTGTACACCTTGAAAGTGAGGTTAATTAAGTCCTGTTGTGGGGTTTGAGGGCTGGAATTTAATTTTTGGAGCTTTATTTAAAGTCAGGAGCGGATTGGGTAATAAAATGTGTGTTGAGAATGAGACGGCCTTTTGACCTTTTAGGGTCTAGGGATGTAAAGCATCTCAGGGTTGCTGCCAAACGAGCCATGAACTGGGCTGGGATTTTCATATTTGATGAAAAAGAGCCTAAATGCTAACTGATTTGGGAGAGGTCGAATAAAGAAAAAGGAGCATTAACCTTGACTATGCCTTTAGCTCCAGCCACCTTTTTAAGAGGAAATTGCTGGGCAGGTGGGGGAGGGCTAGTTGTGGAATGAAACTGTAAGCCAGACCTGGTGTGAGGAGGGGAGGTGATAAAAAGATTATAGAGTGGAGGAGCAGAGGCTGAGGAAGAATTGGGACCTGGCTCAGCCTGGTGAGGAGCAGCCTGGGGAGGAGGTGAGAGGTCAGATGGGTCTGTAGAAAAGGAATATTAGACTTAGTGATGCTTGGGGTTCGGACTGAGGGGACAGGCGAGAGGGAAAGGAGGAGGATTTGGGATGATTCACACTGGGAACAGAGACTAGGAAGGGAACAATGTGTAAAAGAATGCCTGGACATCAGACCGTTTGCCCATTTTACAACAAGAATTATTTAGATCTTGTAGGATGGAAAAATCGAAAGTGCCATTTTCTGGCTATTTGGAACCACTGTCAAGTTTGTATTGGGGTCAAGTGGCATTGCAGAAGAAAATAAGGCATTTAGGTTTTAGGTCAGGTGTGACTTGAAGAGGTTTTAAGTTCTTAAGAACACAGGGAGAAGAAGGAGTGGAGGGTGGAAGTTTGCCCATAGTGAAGGAGGCAAGTTTAAAGAGAAGGGTAGAGACACGGAGAAGGGGGTGGGGAGCAGCCCTGGGCTGCAACATGGGTGAGCAGCCAAAGCAGGCATCCCCACAATTGACTTGCCACCAAAGGACTGTGGGTGAATGATCAAGGCAGGCATCGCCGCAGAGATCAGACACCAATGGAACATGGGTGAATAATCAGAGAGGCATCCCTGTAATGATTAAACACCAAGGGAAGGCTGCCTTCCTGAGTCTGTGACCGATGCCGGAGTTTTGGGTCCAGGGATAAAATGTGTCTCCTTTGTCTCTACCAGAAAATGAAAGTAATTGAAATTAAGAGAAGGGAGAGATTGAAGTGTGGCGCCAAGATTGAAAGGAGAAAGAGGTTGAGGGATAGTGAGGGAGGTTAGAGAAGAGAGTAAAAAGAGGCCGCTTACCAGATTTAAAATTGGTGAGATGTTCCTTGGGCTGGTCCGTCTGAGGACCAGAGGTCATAGGTGGATCTTTCTCGTGTAACAAACAGCATGAGGACAGGGGATTGATCTCCCAAGGGATGTTCCCCAACCCGAGTCACAGCCCCAAATTTCACTCCCTTCCGTGTGAAGAGACCACCAAACAGGCTTTATGTGAGCAACAAGGCTGTTTATTTCACCTGGGTACAGGCGGGCTGAGTCCGAAAAGAGAGTCAGTGAAGGGAGATGGCGTGGGGCCATTTTATAGGATTTGGGTAGGTAAAGGAAAATTAGTCAAAGGGGGTTATTCTCTGGCAGGTAGGGTTGGGGGTCACAAGGTGCTCAGTGGGGGAGCTTTTGAGCCAGGATGAGCCAGGAGGAGGAATTTCAAGATAATGTCATCAGTTAAGGCAGGAACCGGCCATCTGGAAGTGTATGTGCAGGTCACAGGGGATATGATGGCTTAGCTTGGGCTCAGAGACCTGACAATATCACTTAGGACTAAGGACCCACTATTGGATTAAGGCTGTATAACAAGGGGCATGTGATCATGAGTTCCAAAGGTCAGAAACTGTTGGCCTTATAGTGTTGGAAAAGCCTCTCAAAGTTCAAATAAGGTGTCATCTGGAAAGGACATCCTTCAGTATTAAGCATTGTTCTTCAAAATGCAGTATATACTTTAAATCAATGGTCATTTTATGCTACAGTGATGTAAATAGCTAAAGTACGTGGGTCTATGAAACAAGTGGTGGAAGTATAATAGAATGTCTCCAACTCAACATTACTCCTTTTTATTGTTGTCCTTATAATTTAGTCTCTATTAGACTAAAATTTTTGGTTCCTTTATGAAGTAAGGGGAGGGATGGGGGTGCAATTGGGAGCATAGTGAATGTTCAATTAAATACAAGCTGAAGCTGCTACCTGATGATTTTAAGTTTCTTATGCCAGCAGACCAACAGGCAAATAAAGGAATGACTATACTGCCAGGAGTAGTTGACCTGATTGTTACATAGATACCATGCTGCTGTAACATATTTGGGCAGTGAAAAGTATTTCAGGACTCAGGAGATTTAGTAGGTTGCCTCTTGCTGCTTTCATTTGCAATGATAATCATAAATGAGCACTTGCAGTAAACAAGGTTTGACAAAGGCACAGTGACCAGGGGCTCAGATACCTCATGATAAAGGTCTGGGATACCCACCAAACATGCAATCTAGAATAACAGAATAATGTTCAAGGGTGAGAGAAATCCAGAATGAGTGCCAAAAACAGAGAATAAATACCTAAAATAGTAGCTTGTCCCATGAAGTTTCCTAACTTATAAGTAATTTTCCTTTTTTTCCCCTAGAAATTTTGACTGTCCACTAGCCTAAAGATGAAGTGATAGCTCTTAGTAATATAACCTTGGCATGTGAATAGATCTGAACAATGCAAGATGTGGACATTAGCAGAAACTGTTGGCACTCGTCTAATATTCCCTTAGCATTATTGTTCCCATACATTGTCTCTTGCATCTGAAAACACCTCTGACTCTACATGAGGGCTTCCTCTCCAACCTCCCACAGAGCAGGCCATAAGTGTTAAGCTTCAGCAAGTAGCAGGTGAGATTTGGAAGATACATACCCCAATATCCTTACCCCTCTGTGGAAAGCAACTCTGAGGCTGGATTAATCTCAGTTTTCCTGTAGGAATGAGGCTCAGATGTCCACAGAGATAATGTGCTTAATAATAATCCTTTTATTGTCTTTCTTCCCTTCCCTGTCTCCTTTCTGCATTCCTCTCTTGGTTTTTCCTGGAATTAGCTCTAGTAAAAGACCTGCACTGAAATCTTTATTCTATGATCTCATTTCAGAAAAGTTCAGCTTTAACAGAATACATTTTTCATGCTACAATACTTTACATTCTGTTTTGTCATTACAATTAGTATTAAAGGCTTTGTTTAAAAAAAAACAAAAAATGAAAACCCAACGGGAAAGCACAAAGCCAAAAGGCACTAAACAGAGGTCACATGATTAAGATTAGTGCTATATTGTTTGCTACCTGACAACATAGGATCATAATTTCTTTTCCTCGTGTCCAATGTTAAGGCTTCTAAGCCACTTAAAGAAAAAATCTGAAATACAATTGATTCTCTTTTCTCACATTGCATCAATTTGCTGTAAAATATGCACTTTGATTTATTTTACATATTTAGTTTCAGGTGTTGGAGCTCAGGAAGTGATAGCCCAAAATATGCCACTTTGCACTTCAAACCAAGAGCACCTTGAGAGCAGCAAATGCAGGAAGGGACTTTTTCTGAAGTTTCCTTATGTGACTAAGGGAAGTTCCTCTAGAAGGAATGCAATTGTCATGAGCCCCCATCGTATCATCTCATCAAACTGGAAAGATTAACTCATAGGAAAGGATACTAAAGGTCCACATCATCTATTCTTCTGACAACTGCTACCTCAGAAATTATATTTACATTACAAGTCAATTTTTGTTCATCACGCATTTCCTCCCCTCACCCTCCCATAGCTTATGTTGCCAACTCCCCTTGAGAAGCCCCAAGCCCCTATTTCTTTCTGCAGCTCAAAATGCTATTTAAGCTTCAACCATCTGGCCTTTCTTTGAGTCTCATGTTTTGTGTGGATCCCATGCATATGTGCACATAATAAATTTGTAAGTCTTTTCTCCTATTAATCTGTCTGCTGTTGGTTTGTTCCAGAGACTCAAATTACCAAAACTTCAGAAAGTGGAAGAAAAGTTTCCCTCCCCTCCGCAGTTTCGGTGAGAAGCCAGGAGAACAAATCTCTCTGCTCATTCTGAAGGCTGTGAGACCCTGAGACCTGACGAAGCTGGCAAAAGGTAAGAATTATTGTCAAGTCAGTCTCCTGGCTTTCTGCCTGTGGAATCTAGTTGAGCAAGTGGCGGGAGTCTCTCTTTTTCCTTTCCAAATGTAGATTAGCAGGAAAAAAAGTGTATGTAAATGAGTTCTTGTATAGCGACTTTGGTGTTTTTATTTTTAGTGTGAGTATTTCTGTTTTATGATCCCTTCCCTCCATAGATGGTCTTTGTTTTTCTTTGTCTTCATCTTTTGTGTCATTTTATTATAAAGAGAAAAGCTATAGCATATAGGCATAGATCCTGTAAACCTGCTGTTCAAGCCAGCCTTGAACTGCTGAGTTCACAGTTCTCATCAGACCAGCTTCTCCTTAGACAAACTTTCCTGTGGGTGGGTGCCCAACACAAAAACTGGATGAGAGGTTCTCCTTTTATATTGTTTTGTGCCTTGGGGGCTTGGCTTTGTGACCCAGTGAGGAAGGATGTCTCTTTCTTGTTTCTGCCACCCAGAGGGGTGCAATTGTCAGGTCGCATCAGTCAGCTAGTCAAAAAGGGTCATAACCTAAGATGCAAAGTTCCAAGCAACATTCTCTTTGTCAAGCCCTTCCATCTCTCAGGGGAGTTTATCTTAAGAAGCCCCAGTCCATATAGGCTTTTGTCATCATAAACTTTGTTGCCTGTAGAGTGCTAAGAAAGCCTAGTCCCAATAATGCCTGCCCAGCCAGTGTCACAGATGATCAGATTTGTGACTGGAGGCACTCCATGTGGCACCCCATGTGTCCATAGGAGTCTGGAGTCACTGTATTCACAGATACAATCCTTAACTGTTTGTGGTAATGAAAAGTTTCTTTGCTTTCTTATTCTGTCTCTGGGAGTAAACTTTCTAAATTGGAGGCAGGGCTGACAATACCATGGTATTCTAAATCTGAAAAGTTATCTCCGTGTCTTTCCATGAAGAAGGATTATTTGTTTTAGTCACTTTTGGAATAAATTGGCTATGTTTTAAAAGATGTTTTTGAGAAAAGATTTTTTAAGAAAATATTTTCTCAAAATCTTTGAGAAGTTTTTTTTATGAAAAAATCAAATTAAAAAGAGGATACAAAGAAATGTAATGGCTAACTTTAGAGATTTCTTGGCAAAATTAAAAGCACAAATCAGTTAAAATTCATAAATTCCCTTCCTCTAAGCTGAAGATCTTTTGGATCTCTGAGCCCCTGGTTTAAAATTTCCTTCCTCTGAATCTAGCTCTATTTCCTCAGGAAATTTATATAGCTCCAGAGAAAAACATTTATAAGAATTCTTTTGAATACATTTACAAGAATTAGTTTAAATTAATTGTTTTGAATTGGTCTGACTCTTGATTTTTGGGGTACCCATTTGTTAGTGATCCTTTTTTCTCCTATGAACAGCTTTTGTTTCCCTGTTTATCTTAGCAACTGATGTCTTTTTAAAAATTCTCTGTCTATTGTGGGGATACAGGTTATGGGACCTATGTGTGTAGGTTACCAACCAAAAGGTTGAGAGCTCTAAGAATATGGCTGAACAGAAATGTGAGTGGTGCCTCATTTATGGCTAAGTACACTAACTGTTGAAGCTTTTCTTTCTTTTTGCCTATTTTTGGGAGCTTGAAAGGGCTGGATCTTTTTGCTTTCTCTTAGGAAACCTTGGTTAAAGCCATTAAAAGACTTAATAATTTTGTCTTGTGTATTAATTTTGGTCTTGAGTCACTTGTAGATATACCTTTGGTTTAGTACTTTGGTTTATATTCAGAGTGTGATAGGATTTTTTTTTTGTCTTCTCTCCTAAGCTAAAATGGAACTGTATACTCAAAATGTAAGAAGCAAGTTTATTAAAATATTTCAAAGATGAACAGCTCTAAATCTAAAACAGATAAATCTTTTGATTTACATTTCAGTGGGAAATCTCCTGGTTTTTAAAATAAAAAAAAAACAGTGTAAAGATAATGCAATTAGATGGATGGGTCAGTCTCTTGGTATCATTCAATCTGCACCCTAATTCTTTGAAGAGTTAAAAGCAACTGTTAGGGTTTTACAAATTGAGTCTTTTACAAAAACAGGAATATGCATTTAGAGGCAATTTGAAGCCTACTTATTTTTATCAACCCCCAAACCTCAGCTACCCATCTCAGGATGCCTGCAGATACTGTAAAATGTCAGAATATTGGAACTGAAATTATCCTGCACTTAAGGTAATGAAGGAAATATAATTTTAAAAAGAGATCTGTGGTCAAAAGTCAGCTTAATTCAAAACTGATATTCAGGCTGTGATTTTTTTGTTTGTTTTGTTTTGTTTTGTTTGGCCACTCTGATTCTCTCTATAGGATCCTGCTTTTCCCATGTGAACATCTCAGTCAACTGAATTTCTCTCTTCTCCAAGCCATGCTGACTATATATTCTGCCCTCTATTTATGCTTTATTTGCTGCAATGATTTTTGCTGAGGATAATATAAAACTTCATTGGCCTCTTTTGGAGACTTAAGATCTTTCCAAACTGGCTCCTCTAAGACTTGTTCTTTCATTTCTTTCTGCTCCTCCTTCCTTTTGCCACTTTCAATCTTTCATCTGGTTCCCTTGAATCCTTGATATGTTCCCCTTCAAGCCTGTGCTTTCTTCATTTGGTGGGCAATGAATGAAAATTACTAAGGGGATACCTGAGGGGAGTAAGAAGTATTCACATTTCTTTTTTTTTTTTTTTTTTCTTTTTTGAGACAAGGTCTTGCTCTGTCATCTAGGCTGGAGTCCAGTGCTGTGAACATGTCTCACTGCAGCCTCAACCTCTTGGGCTCAAGCAGTCCTCCCACCTCAGCTTCCAGAGTAGCTGAGACTACAGGCGCATACCACTATGCCTGGCTAACTTTTGTTATTTTTTGTAGAGATGATGTTTTGCCACATTGCCCATGCTGATCTCAAATTCCTAAGCTCAAGCCCACCTCTCCTGCCCAGCTGGATTCACGTTTCCATAACCAAATGTAGTTAGACTTCTGAACGTTCTCTACGTCCATCTGTGTATTTCTTTGTAAAATTCTGTAATGAAATTCTATAATTTTATGTTACCTGGGCATCCATTTTAAATCCTCCTGTATGTCTGAACTTACTGACACACCCTAAACTCCTTCTTGGAAAAACTTGCATTATTTTCTCTTTGCCTTTGATATGTTAATTTCCTATCGCATCTTCTCTAGAACCTAGTAGCTATCTTTTGGAAATAAATTTCAAGGTAATGACTCACCTGAAAAATTAAATCATTTAAAAATTGACCAAATAAAAAATATTGAAGGCTTTTTTCAATTAGTAAATGGCTTTAGCCATGTGAGCAGGTTCACTTAACTTGCAAAAGCACAATTTGGATGCAACTGTTCTTTATAAACTATTGAGTTTTATGTAATTTTAGCTGTCTCATAGCTAAAATTTGTTAAATGAAAACTATAAGACCTTTGTTTATGTCTGTCTGTATTTTTATGTATACATGTGTACATACTTGTTGTGTCAGCATTGAATCCATCTTTACAGAATTATGATGGCAAGAGAAATATGACATAGTTAACTCTATCTTGCTTCTAACCTCTAAGCTGTCCTTGCCATGCCTGGGGATAGGCCAAGCCAACTTTGGAAGAAATTTAGTTTATAGTTTCACTTTAAAGCAAGGCTGATAATAGCCATTCCCAAAACTAAAATGCCTTTGTAAAGCTAATGAAAGTCTACAAGATTAAAATTATGAGAGGGGCCTTTATTTTGTTAAGATGCAGGCATAGGTAAATAATAAGCAGACATTCTTCCAGAAGAGAAAGTCAAGCCTGCTGCAGAATTTTGCATAAGTAATGAGGAGCTAAATGTTAATCACCAAGGCAAGTGGGAAAATGTCTCCAGGGCATGTCAGAGACCTTTGCAACAACCCCTCCCATCACAGGCACAGAGGTTTAGGGAGAAAAAATGGTTCTGTGGGCCAGGCCCAGGGTCCCTCTGCTGTGTGCAGTCTAGGCACTTGGTGCCCTGCATTCCAGCTGCTCCAGCCATGACTAAAAGGGGCCAAGGTACAGCTTGGGCTGTTGCTTCAGAAGGTAGAAATCCCAAGCATTGGCATCTTCTATGCAGTGTTGAGCCTGTGGGTGTACAAAAGTCAAGAACTGAGATTTGGGGACCTCTGCCTAGGTTTCAGAGGATGTATGGAAATGCCTGGATGCCCAGGCAGAAGTTTGCTTCAGGGGGGTCCCTCATGGATAACCTCTGTTAGGGCAATGCAGAAGGGAAATGTGGGGTCAGAGTTCCCACACAGAGTCCCTAGTGGGGCATCACCTAGTGGAGCTATGAGAAGAGGGCCACTCTCCTCCAGACCCCAGAATGGTTGATACACTGACAGCTTGCACTGTGTGTCTGAAAAAGCTGCAGACACTCAATGCCAGCCCATAAAAGCAGTCAGGAGGGAGGTTATACCCTACAAAGCCACAGGGTCAGAGCTGCCCAAGGCAGTGGGAGCCCACCTCTTGCACTAGTGCGATCTGGATGTCAGACATGGAGTTAAAGGAGATAATTTTAGAGCTTTAGGATTTGACTGCCTCACTGGATTTCAGACTTGCATAAGGCATGTAGCCTCTCTGTTTTGGCCAATTTCTCCTATTCAGAATGTCTGTATTTATCCAATGCCTACACCCCCATTGTATCCAGGAAGTAACTAACTTGCTTTTGATTTTACAGGCTTATAGGTAGAAGAGACTTGCCTTGTCTTAGCTGAGACTTTAGACTGTGGACTTTTGAGTTAATGCTGAAATGAGTTACAACTTTGGGGGACTGTTGGGAAGGCAGTCTTGGTTTTGAAATGTGAGGACATGAGATTTGGAAGGGGCCAGGGGAGGAATGATATGGTTTGGCTCTATGTCCCCACCTAAAACTCTTCTTATAGCTTCCATAATTCCACATGTTATGGGAAGGACCTGGTGGGAGATAGCTGAATCATGGAGGTGGGACTTTCCCATGCTCTTCTGCTGTTCTTGTGCTAGTGAATGAATCTCACAAAATCTGATGTTTTTAAAAATAGGATTTTCCTTGCACAAGCTCTCTCTCTCTCTTTGCCCACTGCCATTCATATAAGACATGACTTTTCCTTTTGCCTTCCACCACAATTGTGAAGCTTCCCCAGTCACGTGGAACTGTAAGCCCATTAAAGCTCTTTGTTTTGTACATTGCCTAGTCTTTGGTATGTCTTTATCAGCAGCATGAAAATGGACTACTACAGTACACAAGGACCATTTTTCATATTTCAATGATGATGGTATTCTCAACCAATCAGCATCACTCATTCCCTAATCCTCATCCCACCAAACTGTCCTTGAAAATCTCTAACCTCCATAGGGAGATTGATTTGAGTCATAACTTCATCTACATGGCTTGGCTAGCTTCACATCCATTAAACTCTTTACTGCAGTGCCATGGACTCATTGATTTTGTTTTGCCTGTTCATCAGGCAGGACAAACAATTAGGTAATTACAGCATGGTTTGGAATCTCTTCATAAAATCCTATTAATGGAGGGTGGGAAGAGGGAGAGGAGCAAAAAAATAAATAAATAAATAACCATTGGATACTAGGCTTAGTACTTGTGTGATGAAATAATCTGTACAACAAACCCTTGTGACACAAATTTACCCACATAACAAACCTGCACATGTTCCCTTGAATCTAAAATAAAAGTTAAAAAAAATATGTGCCTAATATTCTTTTTTTTGTTGTTTCTAAGATATTATTTTAATAGGAATGAAAATTCTATTAAAATTGTTCTAAAGATAAATGAGCACTCATAAATACTCCTGAAACTGCTAAAAATATAGGAACTAACAAATGCTTTGCAAGCCCATGTGACTTGGGTAAATCTTTGGCAAATAATAATAGTACTGGTTTACTTAAAACAGGCATATCTGTCAGCATTAAATACGATGCAGAAACACAATATTTACCTCTATTAGGTGTTTAAGATAAAAAAAGATATGAGTTTAACCTAAGAACAAAGGTGTGAATAAGAATACAGTGCAATGTCCAGCACTTCATACATATTAAATGCAGTGGTAAATCAGAAATCAACTGAATCAACTAGTTGAATCAACTAGTATTCAACTCTAGTCTTCTTTGTTTGGTTCAATAAATATCTAGATCATTTCCAAATAAAATAAAGTACTAAACCATCAATTGCTAAATATAAGTTTAAGTTTATTTATTTTTGGCTTATTAAACTTTATAGAAAAACAAAAAAATTGGATGTGTTAAAAATGAAAAATTGTTCTACAAAGAGCCCATGTTTCTAGAAATCATGAAATTTATATTCATAAAATGTTGGTACACGACAGCTCAAAATTGCTTACTTTGTAGGTTTTCACTGGAAATTAGGGTTACTAACACTTAAAAAATCTAATATGTCATTAGCAGTACTAAATATAAGAGAAACAATATTGTATGCAATATATACAAGGAGAGTAAACTAAAAAATGGTAAGGTATACAAATGTGTTTTTTGTTGAGAAAGAGTAATTTTGTCTATTTTGGAGGTTCAGAATGAATAAAGAAACAAATGATATAGATAACACTGAATGAATATGAAAGTTGTAGAGAGTTTATAAAAGATACATCTTATAAAAGGAATTTTATGTGTGATCAAGCTTGCTAAGATTAGAAAAAAAATTATAAGCTTTTCTGAAAATGAGCCTTAATACAGAAGTACACTGATACAAAACTAGAGATTGGTCTCCTCTTTAAACAAGATTTCTTTGTAGTATTCATGATATAGCAAAATACTTTTGTTTAGTTTTTGATTTTGATTAATCAAGAAGACATTTTTTATTTCATCAAGATGATTCCTTGTGCTTCATGTTTTCTTTATTAGGTCTTTGATTACTTAGGAAAACAGTTGTCTTTATTAAAAAGTTAAGCTTTTTTTCTACAACTATTTAACTTTCTTCATTTGCTTTTCAAATCTTTTATCATGTTGGTTAAATAAATGATTACTGTTTTACAGTGACTTCTGAACCTGTTTTGATCAAGTGTTTAAAATCTTTATTGTGATCAAACAGTTTTAAAAAAACTGAGGTTGACTTTATACAGCCAATAAAGCACCCTTTAAAAATTGGCCTGGTACCTTCAATACATGGCCCTCTTACAAGTTTCCTAGCCTTGTAGTAAGTAAAAGATTGTCACTTCCAGAGAGTCTCAAGAACCTCATAATATTAGGGGGACTACAAGATGTGAAGTATTCACTCAGATGAAGGAATTCACTACAGCTGAAGTTTGATGGTGAATCGTTGCCTTGCCTTCCTAGCCTGGAGAGGCTTTTAAGAGTCAAATCTGAGATTCTTTATTGAAAGTTTCAGTCAAGCAGACTTAAAACCCTATGTGACCAATCACCATTCTTGCTGCACTTATGTAAATAATCAGGCCAAATTTAAAGAGAGTAGAACTATTTTACAAATAAGTTAGTTTCACTGTGATAATTCTTGGTAAAAATGGGGGATTACGTAGAAAGAAAATTATGTTTCAGAAAGAAAATTTTGTTTCAGAAAGAAAAAGTACAGTGTGCTTGTTATGAGATTCTAGTACCCTGCTTTTGAGATTTTATTATTTACCTTCAATCTGGACTGGCTTCTGAATTTTTTCAGTTTCCTCCAATACCTGGCAGCAACTCTCCAAACTAACATTTTCAATTTTTCTCCCATTTTGTTAATTTCGAATCACTGAAGCTAAAACTGACATTATCATGAAGCCATGCAAGCTAAAGCTTGTCAACTTGATAAATAAACTCCAGAGAAATAATATCTTAAAACCTGTCAGATCAACACTACCTGCCCTTACTCAGATTGAAGATGTTTTGAGTCCAGCATCTAGAAATCCTTTCAATTGGCTACCCTCTGGACTCAGGAACTAGTGTATAAACTGGTCCAAACACTAATGTTTGTTTTTCCTTTGTTTCCTTAGAAATGCCTCTTCAATGGGTTATTGGACATTTTTGTAAGGTTCAGCCTCGTATCCTTTATTGTAAGCCTTTTCTCTATTTCTTCACAACTCTAGTTTTTGTCCATTCTCCAGTGTTTTGTCAAATATTGATTCTTCCTCATTTTTCTCTTTCCTGTCCTTTTGGAGCCCCAATTACACATTTTAAAATCTTTTCCCCTAAACTTCCATATTTCTGCAATCATTTTCCATGTTTTCTATCATTTTATTGTTTTTGCTTATCTATGGGTGTTTTTTCCAGATCTCTTTTTCATTTCATAATTTTACTTCTGCTACCAGGTTTAATAAGCAGCTAAACATTCATAAAGTTCTTAAATTCAGTTCTGTAATGTTTTCTGTTAAATTTCAGAATAAATTCACAGTTGTTCTTGGTTGGGAATGAAGCAAATGTTAGTCTAAAACAAGGCTGTCTGTTCCTGCAGGAATATAAATAAATAAATGACTATTCTATACCTGTACCTTTTCATTTTTGACCAACAAATACAGTGAATTGTCAATTTGATTTTTTGACATTTGTTTGGGGAGTTTTGCAGTTATGAGATTAATCCCACGTGGTCATGTTGTATTTTTGTTTAATACATTGTTAAATCCCATTGTTATTATTTTTAAGATTCTTGTGATAATCATTTTTAGGTTATAGTTACCCCTGTCAGTCTGGCTTTGTAAAATAAATTTCAAAGCGTTTTCCTTCTGTATGCTTTCGGAAAATGTACATAGTAGTAAAGACACAATAGAGTATCTTAATTTTTGAAGGTGAGAATTGGGAGATCTGAATATCTAGAGCAGTGGTTCTCAACCAGGGGCAATTTCCACACCCCCCGCCCCCCCGCCATGAAACATCTGCTGATGACTGAAAACATATTTGATTGTATAGTATAGTTTGAAGTCAGGCAATGTGATGCCCCCAGATTTGTTCTTTTTGCTTTGTTTTGCTTTGGCTGTGCACGCTCTTTTTTGGTTCCACGTGAATTTCAGGATTATCTTTTCTAGTTCTGTGAAGAATGAAGGTAGTATTTTGATGTGAATTGTATTGAATTTGTAGATTGGTTTTGGCTGTATGGTCATTTTCACAATGTTGATTCTACCTATCCATGAGCATGGGATATGTTTCCATTTGTTTGTGTCATCTATGATTTCTTTCAGTATTGTTTTGTAGTTTTCTTTGTAGAAGTATTTCACCTCCTTGCTTAGGTATATTCCTAAGTATTTTATTTTTTCACAGCTATTATAAAAGGGGTTGAGTTCTTGATTTGATTTTCAGCTTGGTCTCTATTGGTGTATAGCAGAGCTACTGATGTGTACATTAATTTTGTATCCCAAAACTTTGCTGAATTCATTTATCAGTTCTAGTAGCTTTTTGGAGGAGTCTTTAGGGTTTTCTATGTGTATGATCATATCATCAGCAAACAGCGACTATTTGACTTCCTCTTTACCAAATTGGATGCCCTTTATTTCTTTCTCTTGTCTGATTGCTCTGGCTAGGACTTCCAGTACTATGTTGAATAGAAGTTGTGAGAGTGGGCATCCTTGTCTTGTTCCAGTTCTCAGAGGAAATGCTTTCAACTTTTTTCCATTCAGTGTGGAGATTCCTTAAAGAACTAAGAGTAGAACTACCATTCGATCTAGCAATCCCACTACTGGGGATCTACCCAGAGGAAAAGAAGTCATTATATGAAAAAGATACTTGCACATGCATGTTTATAGTAGCACAATTCGCAATTGCAAAATATGGAGCCAGACCAAATGCCCATCAATCAGTTAGCGGATTAAGAAATTTTGGTGTATATATATATATATATAGTATTCAGCCATAACAAGGAATGAGTTAATGGCATTTGCAATTTGCAACAACCTGGATGGAACCGGGGACCATTATTCTAAGTGAAATAACTCAGGAATGGAAAACCAAACATCTTATGTTCTCACTTATAAGTGAGAGCTAAGCTATGAGGATGCAAAGGCATAAGAATGATCCAACGGATTTTGGGGACTTGGGGGAAAGGATGGGAGAGGAATGAGGGATAAAAGACTACAAATTTTGTACAGCGTATACTGTTTTGGTAATGGGTGCACCAAAATCTCACAAATCACCACTAAGAACTTATTCATGTAACTAAATACCACCTGTTCCCCAAAAACCTATGGAAATAAAAAAAAAAACAACAAATAAATAAATGTAAAATAAAATAAAACATTTAAAATAGAAGAAAACAGGTAGTAAAAGGAGAGGGAATTGAAATATTTTGCACGTATTTATTAAAATAATACTGATTCATTTTCCTTCAGGTGTGTTGGGTGTTGCAAGTGAAAGAGTAGCTAAAGACATCTCCCAGATTCTGGACTAGGAAAACTATATGAATAGCTGTGACATTAGACAAAATAAAGAATACAGGATAAAGAACAGATTGTTTGTCAATATGATAGATTTGCATCTAGTTTTATTGATATAGAGACTCGACTGGAACTATCCAGTGTGCAGTATGATTAAAAGATCTAGTATAATTTTTAAAATAGTACTTAAGAGGAGATGTGATCACAATTATGACTTACAGAAGACAGTAGAGAAATCGATCTTGTAGAACACTAACACTTAGAGTATTAACAAAAACAGAGGGGAAATCTTCAGAAGATCTTGCAAAGGAGTGGTCAGGGAGGTAGGAAGAAACCAGAGAAGAATGTTGATACACAACTCAAAGAAGGAAAATTTCAAAGAGAAGTTATTGGTAAAGATTAGTATCAGAAATTAGTATCAAATACATAAAAAATCGAATTAGGTGTGTACTCTTTAACTATGTAGCATCTAAAAATTCTGGAAGAGCAACTTCCATGTTTGGTAGATTCAAGTGGTAGTGGTTTGAATGGGAGGTTAGAAAGCGCCTTAGAGCTGTTAACATTGCTGTAAAGGAAAGGTAAAGAATAATGGTTCTAGTAAAGAATATAGGTGTCAACCAGGGTAGATGAAAAATCAAGCATAAATGATTGCATAACTTTGCTACATATATTAGCCTTTAATAGCAAAATGGTTTTTAGGTAAGTTGCTACTTCCTTTCAAAATCTAAAAAAAAATCTTATTGCCTTAAGTTACTTTTCTCATTTATATCTTTAAATTATGTATAAAATTTGTTGTTTTGATTGTAATGCGTCTTCCTGGCCTTTGCCAGAGAAATGTGCTAGGATATAGCACATTTAAATGATTTTAATGCTACATTCCAAGTTCTTCACAGAGATAACCCATCACTTTTAATTCATTACACACTGGGAAAGGGAGTGAAAAAGTGGAATGTAAACTGATGTATTTTTCTACAGCTTTTTTAATTTTCAAAGATTGGTTCAATAGCACCTAATTGCAGCATTTCCCACAACAGAATTCAAAAAGTGCAAACTTATGGGATTTTTTTTGCGTCTTAAGGGTGATTACAAGAATGAAGAAAATCCCAATGGGCAGTTTATCATCACTATAGATTTAATGCACAATGTTCTACTGGTATGATATAAAGAAAAATAGGAAAATGCAGTCTTCTCTTGATTAGCCACGTGCAGATTGTTTTGTGGGCTGTAGTCACAAATGTTTATTCCCAGTAGCCAACATCCTTGTGTGCTCTCACATTCTTACAGGGCTTGTGCTGCTGGGCAAAAAAAAAAAAAAAAAAAAAAATGCATTTAAATACTAATTTTAATATGAGAAACTTGATTAGCAAGATAAATCAGTTGACTATATACGTTTTTAAGACAGTTATATTTTGCATTATTGATAAAATGTTTTTTTCCTCTGTGTGTGTGTATGTGTCCTACATATTTAATATATTTGATGCCAGAAACTTTTACCAAGAGATCTGGCTACTGGGAAAGACCATCGCTGTGAAAACAAGCCATTATTTGATTTTTGTCTGTTTCCCCTACTTGATTGTATGACTTGAGGAAAATGACTTATCTTCTAAGGATCTCATTCTCAGTTATGAAATTGAGACTGTAGATAACTTTGGGGGTTTCCTAAACTACAAATTAGGCTGGGCACAGTGGCTCACACCTCTAATGCCAGCACTTTGGGAAGCTGAGGCGGGAGGAGTGCTTTAGCCTAGGAGTTTGAGACCAGCCTGGGCAACAAATGGAGACACCATCTCTACCAAAAAATATTAAAAATAAAAATAAAAATTAGCCAGGCATGGTGGCACTCACCTATGGTCCCAGCTATTCAGGAGGCTGAGATGAGAGTATTGCTTGAGTCCAGGAGGTCCCATGATTGTGCCACTGCACTCCAGCCTGGGCAACAGAGTGAAACACTCTCAAAACAAACAAACATAAACAAACAGAACAAAATATAAACTACAAATTAGGTAATGCATTCAGGTAAAGTGCTTAACATAGTGCCTAGAATTGAACAGAGTATCTGTTCTTTTATAATCTCACAGTGTGTCAGAAAATTTTCCCCTTTAAGAGAATACAGACATGCTTCTCTTCAGAAAGCTACCAAGAGCTATGCTCCAGAACTACAAGCATGTTTGTAAGGTTCAGCCTCATATCCTTTATTCTAAGCCTTTTCTCTGTTTCTTTGCAACTCTAGTTTTTGTCCATTCCTTATTTTCACTATATTCATTATTCATTATGTTCACTGCCTAGTCTCATGAAAACTACTGCTTTATCTCTGGTTATCATCATTCAGATTTCCCTTAGTTCATGCTCTGTGACCTTCATGTTAGTCCTAGCATCATTGCCATATTTGGATACTAGGATCTGTTAAGAATTATGAGAGACTATTGTTTTGAGCTGATCTTTTGCAATAGGCCCTAACAGACCAGACCAAAGCAAAATGGCGTCACTTATGCTAAGTGTCACATAATTATACTGAAATTTTAAGAAAGCAGTGGGATCCCCAAACATACCAGTTTTTCCTGAAAACAGTATATTCACAGCACCCAATCCAAAAGAGCTCAGGCCACCCAAGTCAGTGTAACAAGGAAGTCCCCTGTGCTTTTACCCTTACAAGAAAAGAAACCTGAAATAACCTAATGTTCACCAACAGCATTTTTTTCTATTATCCTGTGTTTTTGTTTTTACCTTACAAATCCCACTGTTCTGTCAATTGCCCAGTGGGAGCTTTCATCTATTTGATAGAATAAAGGCTGCCCAATCCATGAATCATGAATAAAAGCCAATTAGATCTTTAACAAAATTTATTCTAATTTTGTCTTTCAACAGACTGCAGCCTTAGGCTAGCACTATAACCCATCTTTTCAGGAGGGGAGTTTGAATAAGAGTATTATTCAGTGACATGTTTTAATGCAACTTTCACCTATAAGAAAAGAGTCTCATTGTATTGGCTTGCTTAACATTTGAGTTTTGAGGATTACTGTACCTACTTAAACCACTCTCTAATTACCACTTCCATTGTCATAAGCTGTGTTTCTCTGTATTATTCATGATCTTATAAGCCAGTGATGATTAATAGGAAAAACTTTGAGGAGGACATATTCATTTTGCCTTCTCAATAGATATTTATTATGCAATTTATATTATGCCAAGAGCACTGGCTAGTTGTTTATGATTCTTAGCCCATACCTGCTCATGTATACTCTTCTTTGTATTACTAGAACTAGAAAGCTGCAAATGGTATTTCCCAGCAGATTTTTGGTTAAGCTATGTCACTGGGAAGCCCTGACCAGAGAGTAGATGACAAAAGAGATGTTATTTTAATTTTTGCTCCAGCAGGAGCATACTAGTCATAGTTAAAGAATTTAGAAAGTTCAGTGTAGCTGGAGTAATGAATGAGTGAGGGGAAAAGGTAGTAAGATTCATCAAACAGTATGGTAGAGATCAAATAATGTATGCAAGGCCTTGGAAGTATTGGTATTGTCTGTAGATTATATTCATGGTGTGATGGGAAGCCAGCAGAAGGCTTGAAGAAGAGGACTGATATAATGTTTTATGTGCTAAGAGAGAAATTAGCTCCTTGGTTGAAACTAGTCTATAGGTATGTGGAAATAAGAGCAATATCAAGGAAATCTGTTTGGAGGTTGTATCAGTCAGGCTTGGTAACACCACTGCAAAGCGTGCTGTGGTTGGAGGATTTCTACATGCAGCATTGTAGGTTTTTTCAATTTCATGGCACCACCACACCAACAGTTGCTTCTACAGTTGCTGAAGAAGGGAAAGAAAGGTCTAGAGAGTCAGCAATAGTAATTAAATGACTTCATTTGGAAATGAAACAGATTATATTTGTACGTATTTTACTTTCTCAGGCAAGTCACATGGCTGAGCAAGAATTTTTGTACCTACAAATAGAGAAGAACCAGATATTGGTTAACAAAAATAATGCCTCCCACAAAAGCTATTTCAGTATTATTGGGAAAAGATAATGGTAGCAGGAGTGAAGGGGTAGAAAATTGTCAGAACTGATATCTATTGGGGATACATTTTGATAGTAGAATTGGAAGATATGCTGATGAATTGCAGATGAGATGTTAGAGGAATAGAATAGTTAAGAATGACCACAGAATTCAATACTAGAGGAATGTATGAATGGGGATGCATTTTACTCTGATGGGGAATTCTTTGGAGTTGTCGATATGGATATGTCAAGTTTGAGGTGACAACTAGGCATTCAAGAAGAGATGTCATGAGTCTAGCACTTAAGAGGAAATGATTAGGCTTGAGATATAAATTTGTGAGTCATAAACATTAGATGATGCCTTAGTCTGTTTTCTCTTGCTATAACTGAATACCTAAGATTAGGTAATTTATAAACAAAGTATTGATTTCTTATACTTCTGGATGCTGGAAAGCCTGCAGTTGATGGGCTACATCTGGTTAGGGGCTTCATGCTGCTGAGGTGGTATGCTATTTCAAGTCTTTCTTTTCTTTTAAAACCACCAGTACTATCGTGGGAACCCCATCTTGATGGCCTTATCTAATACTAATTACCTCTCAAAGACTCCACCTTTTAATACCTTTACAATAGACATTAAGTTTCAATATGAGTTTTGGAGGGAACTTCGAAACCATAGTAGGTGGCATTTAAACAAATAGACACAAAGATGTAAATAAGGACCAGAAAAGTAACTGGATTTGAGGGTAAGTGAAAAAAAAAAAAGATGTTGAAAGTTACAGAATCTTTTTGTATCCATAAGATAGAAGATAATACTTCCAATTGTAACAGTGAGAAGTATAGGAAGAGCTAATGTAGGGTTAAGAAAATGCATTCATATTTTAGCATGTTGAGAATGAGGTGCCTCTAGATGTTGAGTTTATTAAGGGAGAGAGAAGGGACAAAGAATGGGGACAGAATCTTGGAAAATAATCCATACTCAGAGAGGAAAAAGGCAATTTAGAGATGTGTTCAATGAGATTGAAAAACTAGTAAGTTGTCATAGAAATCAAGATAACTAAGAGCTTCATGCAGGAGGATGTGGTTAATAATGTCAAATGTGGTGGTTTGAAATATACGGCAAAATATAGACAGAGTTTACATTATCTAATACATTGTGAGTTTGAATTATCTATATTTTCTTGTTTTCAAATCAGTTGACTTCAGTCAGCTTCAAGTCAAGGTGGTTTCTCTGTTTTATGAAGATTTCAGTGATTCTAGAGCTGTTTAGCTTTTTCAGAGGTTGAGAAGAAATAAGAGAGAAAAGCTCATTTTATCTTGCTAGTATAGAAAATCGTATTATTTAGTGTGCAATGGCCATAATAGAAAATGTTTATTGAGCTGTTATATGCCAGTCTGGAGGAGCAGGTTCACTGTGCACTGGTTATCAACTTGTGTAAGTCCAGGGAGACAGAGCACACTCATATGCAACAAGTTATATGAAGTGAATTTATTATCTGCAGGTAAGTTTCAAGGAACAAGAGAAAGCCAGGATCCCTTGTGAGCCAGTTCACTAAGGCTCAGGAAAGCTGCCTGGGGCAGATGAAATCATTACTATGTGTGCCCCACTTGCATCACAGCTGGGGGCCCCAAAAGGCAGACCATCCTAGATTATATAACTCAAAAACAACAGGAAGAGTGAGCAAAGCTTTGAAGGACATTCTGCTTCCAGGGGAGTGAGAAACCAAGCCTCAGCTGTCTTAGACACTTCCCCTTTAATTCAAGCTGTTACATTGCCTAGAAGGAATAGGAATAAGGCCGAGGCTGTTGCAAGCAGTTACTCCCTACCTCAGAATATTGTATTCCCAACACATACTATGATTATTCTGAGAGCCACATGAAGGAAAAGCAGGGGTTTCCCTCTTTTCTTAGATCTTTTCTTTGTCCTTGGATCTTTCCTGGATTAGTCTAAGGCCACCATAAGTAACTGTCCTATAAATCTCCCTTCTATATGCATTATATATATTATCTCATTTAAGATACACAATAATCTCTTATTTTAAAAGAAGACAAAAAACCTATTAATCACACTTCCTCCTCTAGCTACTATTCTTTTCCCCCTTTTTTTTTAATTAGTAAAATTTCTTGAAAGAGTTGGCTAGGAGTTGCTGTCTTTTGTTTCACAAAACTTTTCTCTTGACCTCATTTCAATAGTGCTTTTGTCTCCACCATTTTACCAAAATTTCTCTTATCCAGGTCAACAGTCATTCCCATGTTACAAAATTCAGTAGTCACTTGCTGTTACTCATCTAGTGATAGCAGTTGAAACTATTGATTACTCCTTGGAATATTTTCTTCCCTGATTCTCTGGAATTTTCTAAGTGCACCTCCTTTTTACTAGCCGTTTCTTCTCAGTGCCCTTTGTGGGTTTCTGCTGATCTTCTCTGACTTCAAATATTGGAATGTCATAGAGTTCAGTTTTTAGACCCTGTATCTATCACACTAACTGCCCAGAAGAAGTCACACAGTGTCTTAAGATAATGGCTGCATATTGATGGATTCTAAATTTATATCTCTATCTTTTTCTGAACTTCAGTCTCCTACATGTAACTACCTACCAATGAGCATTTCAAATATATTACATCCTTAACCTCTCTTCTCTATCAACAGTGCTCCTCTTCTACTTTTCACCATTTCAGTATATGGTAATTTATTTCTGAGGCAAAACACCTTCTCTCTCTCTCCTATCCAACAGTCAATACATAAGTAAATTCATTTAAGTCTATGTTTTAATGATATCTTGAATCTGTTCACTGGGCTACTGCATTAGTTGGAGTTACAATGATCTTATTTCTTAGACATCATTCTGTTTCCATTCTTTCTCTCCTACTGCCTTTTCAATTCATCAGCCAGGGCTGTTCTATAAAACATAAACAAGCTTTTGTCATGTTTCTGCACAAAATCCTCCAATGACTGCACATATCAATCAAAGTCTTTACCTTGACTCAAGGCCCTGTATGATCTGCTACCTTCCCATGCACTGCCCCTTATCTAATGAAAATCTCCTTCTTTCCCGTCTTCCTTTGCTGAATGCTCATTGGCGACCTTGCTATTATTTGTACAAACCATACGTGTTCTTGACTCAATCCTTTCTATATGCTATTCTCTGACTAGAATGATTTTTTTCCAGAACATTTACATGACTTGCTATTTCATTACCTTCAGATTCAATTATTTTGCTGAGATCTTCACTGAGAATCTTTTCTAAAATATTAACAGCCTCCCTACTTTCTTTCCCTTTCACCCTCTATTCTTTTATCTTGTATTATCTTTGTTCCCTGACTAATTACATCTTTATTTATTGTCCCTTTCCCCCATGCAAATTCCATGAAGTCAGAGATTAAACTTTATTAGTGCTGTATTCCTGGTGCCTACAACAGATCACAAGAGAACTGAAAACAGACATAATTATCTCTTTAATTTTAGTATTAAATTATTTATCATATTATGAGATACCTACTACTGCTATCCTTATTTACTCATTAGACTCAGAGAGGTTCAGAGTCCTGCTCAATTAGTAAGTGGTAGAGATAGAACTCGAGTCCATACTGTTTTTAGTCCACAGTCCATGTTTTCATTCAGTTTCTTGGCTATTCGCAGGCCCCTGCAACCTTCTACCCAGCTCTCCAAATCTGCCTGCTACATTTTTAGCAATTTGTGTTTCCCTTTATGTGTCCTCATGACATTCATTTTAACATGATTTTATTTATACAAGTGCATTTATGGCAGCAAGAGGCACAATAAGATAATCTCCTATCCCCAGAAATGACTCCAATCGTGCCTGAGCAGTATTTCACTGTCTGTGGAGAAGGCTTTGCTGTCAACTCCAACAATTAAGAGTTGGCAAAATTCCAATAGTCCACAGGGCTGATGCTCTTATCGTTCAGTTCTTAAAAATGAAAAGTAATTAGATAATTGGAAACAACTATGATATATAATAGCATTTGAGACCTCAAGATAAATAAATAGAATAAAATGAATAAAAACTAGAAAAACCAGTATAGACCATCTTGTCATTCTAGTTATGAGGATTCCAGGGGGACAAAATGGATCACAAAAGAACTGAAAATAAACACAATTATTTCTTTAATTTTAGCCATAAGTATGTTTAGTCAGACTCTTTGTTTTTAACCAAAATCATCTTGAAAGGCAAACATTCATTGAATGCTTACCATTTTTCATGAGTATCAACTTTCTTGGAGATTTGAAAGGTTTTATTGGAAAAGCCCATTATAATGTACTTGAATAAAAAAGTAAACACAGTCTTTTTACATATATACACTAACAAATAAGAAAGGTAAGCATATCCAAGTCACTATATGACAGAATCAATATTATTCAAGATTCAGGAAAAAACTTTACCTAACTTTTATATCCTTTTTCATGTGCATTTAGAAGATTCCGAGTTACTTTTTCTGTGGTACTAGAATGAACTCAAATTTCATTCCATTGGATTTATATAAATTCCATGAGTTGATAACAAGTTTAGTACAATATGAATCAGAAAAGTTTTATACCTGTAACAACCACCTGTGTCTCTTCTCTTGCACTTTAACAAATATTTTCAAAATGTTATTTTTAAAAAATGAATTATTGCTACCATTATTATGTATGTTTTCAACTAAACACATCTTCAAAAAATTGCTTAGATATCCAAAAGGAAATAGACAGGATTATGCCGTTTGAATTTATTTACCATGTTCTTTGAAGATAGCAGTTTCCCTGCCTTAGAAGATAAAACAATGAGACAAATTCAGTCGGAAAATAAACTCAGTTTAGATAACTTGGGGAAAATAATTCAAATGCATTTATCAGAAATGTATTCAAAATATATTTTTGACGTTATTAGTGAGAAAAAACTATTTAAAAATATCTTATTTTCAATAGTTAACATATTTTAAATTTATTGACTTGTAAATCTGGAAATACCATTGGAAAAAAACACATCTGTTTGTTTACAATGGAATTTCTGAGGATGAGAATGCCCAGGTCTATTTTTACCTATATATTTGCTTATATAAAAATGCAGAGTTAATATGCACTAAGAACAAAAAAAGTCATTTTTGAAAATTATTGGACCATTTACTGTGTTGTGATGCTGCAATATTATTTAAAGAATTATTCCCCTTTGAACCAATATAATTACTCTGTTGGGGTACTGTGGTCAGCCAGAGGGTATATCCAAATATTGTACTTTTGAAAATATTTCTATCTTGCTGTGTTGAAGACTGCATCCATTAGAATGGTAGCCAGAAAATAAATACTACCTGCTGTTTAAGAATCATAAATTGCCTTGTCATGCTATTCAATGACAAAGAGATAAAAAAGCAGATTAAATGAGTATGAAAAGCAGATTAAATGCGTATGCAACATAAAAGCAAATTCAAATCATTTGTGGAAAGTGAATATTATTTTAACTCAGTTCATAAGTGGGAAAGAAAAGACTTTTTCATACTCAAATACAAGTACTGATGAAATCTAGAAGATTCTAAAAGATAAATATTCTTTTACCACTTCCAACATTGTGATTAGAGAAAAATAGATTTTTACAAAACCATTACATATTTCATGGTTAATACAAATAGAATTTATTTCTGACCACGTGCAATTCCAAACAGTTTTACTTAATAAAATAAATTTATTTTCAATTAATTTTCTATAACTATTTTAAGGCTGTATTAAAGAACCTCAGGTTGAATTGATATTATATTTCTAATGGCCTTAAATCTTTTTTAACAATGTGTATATTAATCAATAAAAACATATACTTCTTGGCCTTATAAAAAATTCTCTGGCCCCTGCAAAGTAATTCAATAACAATTCAGTTTGTATACGTTACAACATTTTTATAGCCTAGTTTCCATTTGATCTATGAGCTCTGTAAGTGGCTTTAAGTGAGAAAGCCTAGTAGGAAACATTTTGGGTAAATCAGAGAAAGAAAACCATGGATCTGTCTTTGTTACTCAAGAGAAGCACGCTAGAAGGCTTTTTCCAAGGCAAGACAAAGCTGGAAGCATTATTACCCAAATAAGCCTATGTACACATCAAGTTAAGTCATCAGTTGCAGCTTAGAGGAACAAGAACACTCAGCAGTTCAGAAAAGAAAAATGGATGGAAATTCTTTGGGCTTTAATCTATTCTGGGTATACATTCTGAGTTCACATCTCACAAGCTATAAGATCATCAAGCCTCCAGGCTTCAGTTTTCTTCTCCGTAAAATGGGCTTAAAAATTATACTCAAATCAGGCCCGGCACGGTGACTCAAGCCTGTAATCTCAGCACTTTGGGAGGCCGAGACGGGCGGATCACGAGGTCTGGAGATCGAGGCCATCCTGGCTAACGCTGTGAAACCCTGTCTCTACTAAAAATACAAAAATTAGCCGGGCATGGTGGCGGGCGCCTGTATTCCCAGCTACTCCGGAGGCTGAAGCAGGAGAATGGCGTGAACCCAGGAGGCGGAGCTTGCAGTGAGCGGAGATTGCACCACTGCACTCCAGCCTGGGCGACAGAGCAAGACTCCGTCTCAAAAAAAAAAAAAAAAAAAAAATTATACAAGTCACAGAGTTATAGAATGAATTATATGAGATAATATGTATTAGGCAACTATCACCATGTCTGGCATAGAAAAAACACTGGATGCATACTGTGTTGGGTATTGTTACTGTATTATCATCATAAGTATCATCGTTACTATCATCATAGAAAGAATAGAAGCCAAGAAGTAGAGACCTTGTGAGGAATGCAATGCAGCACTGACAAGGCAGTTTAGGAAACGAAGTTGGCAAACTCTGGCATAAAGCAGATGTTTCTGTCACGCAGAGCTCAGCATGCACTTCCAGAGCAGGACAGCTCCTTAAAGGTACTGCTCCAGGCCAATAATGAATCAGGAGGAGCATACATAGCCCCAAACTGTCATCCACACTACCCAGCTAAAACTTGTCATTAAATACAACCCTTTTTAGGTCATGTGTTGACTACCCTGTGTGAGAAGAGCTTGTGTGACTTAGATCCTAGCCAAAAATACAGTATCATCAAAATATTGTATTAAATTAGGAGGCGTGGGAAAGAATGATGGAAATATAGCAGCAGTTAATCTTTTTCTAGCCATGTAGCAATCCAGCCTACATTTTTCTATTACAGCTGTACTAAAACAGATTCTCCAGCTTCTCTAAGAAGTGGGGAAATGAAGATCAACTAAGAAGATACCTCATTAATATGCTTAAAAATGTAACCCACACTATAGCTATGTAGTCTGACCTAAAACTTTTGTAAACAATAGGGTGTCAGGAATTACACTGGTAGCAGCCAGTTAACTAAAATTTGTTCACTTGAGAGGCCACATAGGACACTGCTAGTAGGGTGGGTACAGAGAAGTATTGTAAAGGGACTCCCTAAATACAGCTCCTGGCAATATTGCCTGGCTATTAGATGCTGGAGGTTAAATGCAGCAGGAAGCAGAGTGGTGTTTTTAAAAAGTCAATTAAATCGTGTCATTTCCCTACTGAAAGCCTACTGAAAGCCCACTCCTATCACTTAAAAACAAAATTACATGCCTTACAATTGTCTGAGTAGCATTAAATAAAGTGACCTCATTTACCTTTCTGAACTTATCTTTTAAAGATTGTCTCATGGCTGACTCTGCTTCATTCAGATCTCAGCTCAAATCCCACACTTCTGAGGGGTCCTTTCCCTGCCAATCACTCTCCATCATTTTGCTTGGCCAGTAGTCATGACATACTGGCCGTTAAATACTTTGAATATTATCCTTACTATGTTATATATTTTGCTCTCTCTATATATATTAATATATTACATATCAAACAAGTACTTTAAAGAGTACTCAAGTCACAGAGTTGTTGAATGAATTACATGAGGTAAGGTATGTTAAGCAAGTATCTCCATGCCTGGCACAGAGAAAACGGTGGATGCATACTTGTGTTTATTTTTATTGTATCATCAGTATAATCAGCAGCAGCACAGAATGAGAAAAGAGGCCAAGAAGGAAGCTGTGACAAAATAGGGCAGGAAACTAAGTTGGCAAACTGTTGGCATGAAGCAGATGTTTATGTCATGCAGGCCCTGTTGACTTTATAGTATTGATCGCTGTCTAAAGTCATATTTGTTAACTTGATGTCTTTTTCTTCTATCTCTTCTTTAGCTCATAAGTAAGCCCCATGAGGGCAGGGACTTTTCCTGCTGTATTCTCTACAATTTCAACAACTCTTTGATATACTTTGATATACCTTTAACATATGTAGCATAGTAATATATATTACATAATGCGTTAAGTTAGTGCAGAAGTAATTGTGCAGTTTTTGGCAAAAACTGCACAATTACTTCTGCACCAACATAATAAGAGATTACTATATATTTTGTAATATATATATATAAACATGTGTGTACATATATGTATATATACGGAGAAAGAGAAATATATACAGATTTCAAGTTTATGATGGTGTGAAAGAGACACACATTCAGTAGAAACCATACTTCAAGTATGCATACAACCTCTTTGTTTTCCACTTTCAGTATAATGTTCAATAAATAACATGAGCTATTCAACAACTAATTTTAGTAGGTTTTGGGTTTGATAATTTTGCTCAAAAGTAGGCGAGTGTAAACGTTCTGAGTACATTTAAGGTGGATAAGGCTAAATTGTGGTGGTTAGTAGATTAGGTGTTTTAAATGCGCTTGTGACTTACAATATTTTCAACTTATTACGAGTTTATCTAAATGTAACCCCATGGTAAGTCAAGGAATATCTACACATATTGATATATATAACTCAATAGATAATGATATATAATATAGTTTAATATTTAATATTATCTGGCCAATCAGAAGGGAAACTGCTATACTGATGAAGCAAGGTCCTGGAGGTCTCTGCTGGTTCAAGTGTTAACCCGTTAGGTGATGCATCCATAAGTCTAAGAGCAATGATAGTCTGATGACCAGGTATGGTGGAGGGATATTCAGGAGCTTAGGCCGAAGCTATTTCCAAACTGGTAGAAGTATTTAACATTTTACTAACCAATGTGGCTTTATTAATTATCAATTGCTACATTACAAAGTACCCAAAACTTACTGGTTTAAAATAACAAATGTATTATCTCATAAATTCTGTGGGTTATAAGTTCAGGCATGGCATAACTGGGTTTTCTGTTCAAAGTCTCACAAGATTGCAATTAAATGTTTTGGTCAGACTGCATTCTGTTCTGGAGCTCAGGGTCCAGCTGCAGAGTCAGAGTTATTGCAGAATTTACTTCCTTGTGGGTGGATATAGACTGAGGTTGTTATTTCATTGCTAGTTTTTGTCCATGGGCCACTCTCAGATACTAGAAGCCTCTCACAGTTTTAGAGGGGTAGCCCTCTCTTATAGCTGATTACTTCTTCTAGGAAAACAGGAGAATCTCTAATATCAGGGAAGGCTTGTCCTCTTTAAAAGAGCTCACCTCTGACCCTTCACCAAGCAGGGCCCTGGCTCAGGATCACACATGAACTGCCCCACCTACTACTGAGCACACCCACTGGTATTGGCTCTGAGTTTCCCTGGGGAGGGCCACCCAGAGGCAACTGACAGCCCCTCTGCCACTGCCACAGCAGTGGTTCTTCCTCTGCTGCCCTCAGTCTGGGGAAGAAACAAAGAGCCTGAGGGCTCACTCCCTGCATGCCACAGTCACCATAAGGAGAGGAGCTCAGTCTCTCCTCCCTGTGAGCCCTTGACACCTGCTGCCCCTCATCAAGCAGAACCTTCAGATTAGGCCAGCAGTGCAGCTGCTCAACCACCTGGCTGAACATTCCCAGTAGCAGTGGCTCCATGTTTCTCTGAGATGGAGCTCCCAGAGAACACCAAAAACCCCTCTCTCACTGCCAAGCAGTGGTACTGCCCTTGCTGCCCTCAGACTGGGAAAGAAGCAAATACCATAAGTGCTTTAACTGTAACTCCAGCAAGCTGCAGTTTCCCTAAGGAGAAGAGATGAGTCTGTCTCTCTTGTTACCCACCCTCCCTCTTTGTTCACTACCAGGAAGGGCCCTCCTATCTTGGGCCCACAGTTCAGCTGCCCCATCCCAGACTGATTGCAGTGATTGATAGCAGCTCCACATCTCTCTGGAGTGGAGCCCCAAGAGATAAGTGAAAGGCCTCTGCTACAACCACTGCTAAAATCCCTTCCCTTGCTGCCCCCAAGCTAGGGAAGGAACATAAAGCCTGAGCTTGCACCAGAGCTACAGTGTGCAGCCTGAGAGTGCCAAGCTGAGATCTGCAGCCAGTAATAAAGTGGGAGAGGAGCCCACACTTATAGAACACTGAGAAAGAGCATGGCTACAGTCTTGAAGAAATAAAGAAGAGTCAAGTGGCTGAGCAAGAGGCTACATACTGGCCATTTTGGTTATGTGCCACCTACTGGATCACAGGCCAAATCTTCAACACCAAAAATACTTTGCTAATACACCCACTCTGGGAAACCAAGGACAAGAATTCAGCTATAAATAAAGTCCCTGCACAGGGTCTCTACTTTCTGAAAATATCCAGGAAAGTCTATTGACCATTCACAAATTACACTTCAGTTAAAGGAACAACAGCCCATATAAGAAAGAATGAGTGCAAGAACTCTGGCAACTCAAAAAGCTAGAGTGGCTTCTTTCCTCCAAATGACTGTACTTGTATCCCAGTGAGAGTTCTCAACTGGGCTGAAACGGCTGAAATGACAGAAAGAGAATTCAAAATATGGATAAGAATGAAGATCATTGAGATTCAGGAGAAAGTTCACACCAACTCTGAGGAATCTAAGGATTATAATAAAATAGTAGAGGAGCTGATAGATGAAATGGCCAGGAAAAGAAAGAACTAAAATGATCTGATAGAGCTGAAAAACCTATTACAAGAATTTCATAATGCAATCAAAAGTATTTACAGCAGAATAGACCACACTGAAGGAAGAATCTCAGAGTTCAAAGACTCTCTCTCAGAACTAACTCAGTCAGCCAAAAATAAAGAAAAAAGAATGAACAAAACCTCTGAGAAATATGGGACTATAAAAAGGGAGAAAATATTGATTTATTGGCATCCCTAAAAGAGAAAAGGAACTTGGAAAGTATATTTCAGGATATCTTCCAGGAAAACTTCCCCAACCTTGCTGGAGAGGCCCACATTCAAATTCAGGAAATGCAGAGAATCCCTGTGAAACACTACATGAGATCATCCCCAAGACACATAAGCATCAGAGTCTCCAAGGTTGAAATGAAACAAAAAGGGCAGGTCACCTAAAAGAGAAACTCATCAGGCTAACAGCAGATCTTTCAGCAGAAACCCTATAAACCAGGAGAGATTGGGAGCCTACCTTCAGCATTCTTAAAAGAAAAGAAATTCCCATCAAGAATTACATATCCAGCTAAAGTAAGCTTCATAAGTAAAGGAGAAATAAGATCCTTTTCAGATAAGTAAATGCTGAGGGAATTTGTTACCACCAGTGCTGCCTTACAAGAGGTCCTGAAAGGAACACTAAATATGGAAAGAAAAGACCATAATCAGGCACTACAAAAGCACACTTAAGTACACATACCAGTGACACTTTAAGTAATCACACAAACAAGTCTGCTTAATAAACAGCTAATGACACAATGACAGGATCAAATCTGCACATATCAATACTAACCTTGAATATAAATGGACTATGTCCCAATTAAAAGGCTCAAAGTGGCAAGCTTGATAAAGAATCAAGATCCATTGGTATGCTGCCCTCAAGAGACCCACCTCACATGCCATGATACCCATAGGCTCAAAGTAAAGGAATGAAAATCTACCAAACAAATAAAAAATGGAAACAAGCAAGGGTTGCTCTCCTAATTTCAGACACAACAGACTTTAAACCAACAAAGATCAAAAAGACAAAGAAGGGCATTACATAATGGCAAAGGGTTCAACTCAATAAGAAGAGCTAACAATCCCAAATATGTACTCATCCACACAGGAGCACCCAGATTTATAAAAGAAGTTCTTAGAGACTTATGAAGAAACTTAAGTTCTCACACAATAAAAGTGAGAGATTTCATCACCCCACAGCCAGTATCAGACAGATCATCAAGGCAAAAAATTCACAATGATATTTAGGAACTGAACTCAGCACTTGACCAAATAGACCTAATAGAACTTTACAGAACTCACCACCCCGGAACAACAGTATACATTCTTCTCATTGCCACATGATACATACTCTAAAATTGACCACACAATTGGACATAAAATAATCCTCAGCAAAATCATAAAAAAAATACTAATCATGCTCTTGGACCATAGTGCAATAAAAATAGAAATCAATGCTAAAAAAATCATTCAAAATTATACAATTACATGGAAATTAAACAACTTTCTTCTGAATGACTTTTGGGTAAATAATGAAATTAAGGCAGAAGTAAGAACATCTTTGACCCTAATGAGAACAACGATACAACATACCAGAATCTCTAGAACAAAACTAAGGCAGTGTTAAGATAGAAGGCTATAGCTTTAATGCCCACATCAAAAAGTTAGAAAGGTCTCAAATTAACACCCTAACACAGCTAGAGGAACTGAGAAGCAAGAGCAAACCAAACTCAAAGCTGCAGAAGATAAGAAATGAGCAAAATCAGATCTGAATTGAAGCATAAAAATCCATAAAAGATCAATGAATCCATGAGTTTCTTATTTAAAAACATTACAAAGATAGATTGAAATCTAGAAAGAGAGAAGATCCAAATAAACAATTAGAAATGACAAAAGGGACATTACCACTGACTCCAAATAAATTAAAAAAAAATTAGACTACTATGAACACCTGTTTGCACACAGACTGGAAAATCTAGAAGAAATGGATAAATTTCTGAACACATACAACCTCCCAAGACTGAACCAGGAAGAAATTCAATCCCTGAACAGACCAACTACAAGTTCCAAAATGGAATCAGTAATAAATAGCTTACCAACCAAAAAAAGCCCAGAACCAGATGGATTCACAGCTGAATTCTACCAGATGTATAATAAAAGCTGGTATCATTCCTACTGAAACTGTTCCAAAAAGTTGAGGAGGAGATCCTCCTCCCCAACTCATTCTATAAAACATCATCTTGATACCAAAAGCTGGCAGAGACGTAACAAAAAAAGAAAACTTCAGACCAATATCCTTGATGAACATAGATGCAAAAGTCCTCAACAAAATACTTGCAAACCAGATCCAGAAGCACATCAAAGAGCTCATCCACTGTGATCAAATGGGCTTTATCTCTGGGATGCAAGGTTGGTTTAACATATGCAAATCAATACACATGATTCATCACATAAGGAGAAGTGAGAACAAAACCACATGATTATCTTAATAGATGCAGAAAAGGCTTTTGATAGAATTCATTTTATTGAAATGAATTCATTTTAAACATCTCTTCTTGTTAAACATCCTCAGTAAACTAGGCACTGAAGGAACATACTTCAAAATAATGAGCCATCTATGATAAACTCACAGCCAACATCATATTGAATGTACAAAAGCTGAAAGCATTTTCCTTGTAAACTAGAACAAGACAAGGCGGCCCACTTTCACCACTCCTATTCAATACATTAATAGTACTGGAAGTCCTATACTTGCTTGAAGCAATCAGGCAAGTGAAAGAAATAAAAAGCATCAAAATAGGGAGAAAAGAAATCAAATTACCCCTTTTTGCAGATGACATGATTGTATATCTAGAAAGTCTGATAGTGTCTGTCTGAAAGCTCCTTGATCTGATAAACAACTTCAGCAAATTTTAAGGGTACAAATTAATGTACAAAAATCAGTAGCTTTCCTATACACCAAAAACATCAACACTGAGAGCCAAATCAGGAATGCAATCCTATTCATAATTGCCACAAAAAGAACAAAATACCTAGGATACAGCTAACCAAGAAGGTGAAACATCTGTATAATGAGAATCACAAAACATTTCTCAAGGAAATCAGATATGATACAAATGGGAAAACATTTCATGCTCATGGATATGAAGAATAAATATTGTTGATTCTTGGCCATGCTGCCCAAAGCAATTTACAAATTCAGTGCTATTCCTTTCAAATTACCAATGACATTTTTTACAAACTTAAGAAAAAACTATTTTAAAATTTATATGAAATGAAAAAAGAGCCTGAATAACCAAGGCAATCCTAAACAAAAAGAAGGAAGAAGAATAAAGCATCACATTACCTGACTTCAAACAATATTACAAGGCTACAGTAACCAAAATACCAAGATACTGGTATAAAAACAGACACGTATATCAATGGAACAGAATAGAGAACCCAGAAATAATGATGCACACCTACAGCCATCTGATCTATGACAAAGTTGACAAAAATGGGGAAGGGACTTTCTATTCAATAAATGGTGCTGGGATAACTGGCTAGCCATATGCAGAAGATTGAAACTGGACAGCCTCCTTATACCATGTACAAAAATAAATTCAAGATGGATTAAAGACTTAAAGGTAAAACCTAAAACTATCAAAACCCTGGAAGATAACCTAGAAAATACCTCTCTGGACATGGGAAATGGCAAAGATTTCATGATGAAGATGCCAAAAGCAATTGTAATGAAAACAAAAATTGACAAGTGGAACCTAATTGAACTAAAGAGCTTCTGCATAGTAAAAAGGAACTATCAATAGAGTAAACATGCAACCTACAGAATGGGAGAAAATATTTGCAAACTATACATCTGACCAAAGCCTACTGTCCAGAATCCATAAGGAACTTAAATTTCTAAGCAAAAAACAACCCCATTAAAAAGTTGGCTATGTACATGAACAGACACTTTTTAAAAGAAGACATACATGCAGGCAAGAAGCATATGAAAAGACTATCAACCTCAATAATCATTACAGCAATGCAAATCAAAACCACAGTGAGATACCATCTCACATCAGTCAGAATGGCAGTTACTAAAAAGTCAAAAATTAACAGATGCTGGCAAAAAAAGGGAAAGCTTATACACTGCAGACAGGACTATAAATTAGTTCAGCCATTGTGGAAGGCAGTATGGTGATTTCTGAAATAACTTAAAACAGAATTACCATTCAACCCAGCAATCCCATTATTGGGTATATACCCAAGGGAATATAAATCGTCCTACCATAAAGACACATGCACTCATATTCATTGAAGTACAATTCATAATAGCAGAGACATGGAATCAACCTAAATGCCCATCAAGGGCAGACTGAATAAAGAAAATGTGGTACATATACACCAGGGAATACTTACAGTTATTTAAAAAAAGAAAAAAAAAAGAGATCATCTCCTCTGCAGCAACATGGATAAAGCTGGAGGCCATTATCCTAAGCAAACTAATGCAGGAACAGAAAACCAGACACTACATGTTCTCACTTATAGGTGGGAGCTAAACAATGGGAACACATGCATGGTCGTAAAGAGGGGAACAACAGATACTGGGGCCTACTTGACAGTGGAATGTGGGAGAAGGGGAAGTATCGTAAAATTACCTATTTGTTTCTATGCTTATACCTGGGTGATGAAATAATCTGTATACCAGACCCCTGTAACACGCAGTTTACTTATATAACAAATCTGTACATGTCCCCCGAACCTAAATTAAGTTATAATTTAAAAATTAAATAAACATAAATAAATAAAGGGCTCACCTGATTAGGTCTTGCCCATCTGTGATAATCTCTTTTTTGATTAGCTCAAAATCAAATTATTAGGGATTTATTATTTTGTCTACCACAATTATCTTTACCAGTAAGAACTGAACCATGACCTTCATCATTTAATAACTTTTTTTTTTGGCTGGCTCTCAGTTGTAACTTGCGCACATGATGTATCTTTCTTTGAGCTACAGAATCTGGAAGCTTTGAGTTTGAGAAAAAATAAATGCAATAGTATGGAAAAAGCTTTCTGATGATGCACTTGCAGGTTTTTAATAGCCTCTCCGTGAAAACTTTATAGCCATGCAATTAGTGTTCTTATGTTTTATTTAATTTTTTTAGAATTGTGAAGGACACCTAAAATATATCTATATATAAACAAATATTTTAAAGGATTTTTATATACTACAGATCTAAATATAACCCCAATAACATACCATGTGTTTGTTAGAAATGTATGAAAATAATTATATAAAATTGCATTTAACATTAAGTCATTGCAAGCAATTGACCAGCTGTGTATTTAGGCACTGATCTAGGAAACTTCTGTTTTTCAAATGGAAACAAAATGACACTTTACATAAACACATAAGGATACTGGGAATTTTAACGACTTCTTTTTGGGCACAAAGCCTTTATCTACCATAGAACAGCCAGTTCAAATTATATAATATTTTAAATCTTCCACTTCCATTTATCAAGGAAAGAAGATGGTATTTGACTACCACCACAATAAAACAAAAACTAGGGTTAAAACTGACATTTGAAGCAACAATTTTCACCTACTAGACAACAAACAGAAGATAGTGGTCCATGAAAAAAGGGAAACAAATGAAGTTAGTTCTGCTATTCTCCCGGCTTTTTGCCTGGAGAAGTGTTTCCAGACAACGATGTGGGGAAGTGAGACTCAGAACCGTGATTCATGGAGTCAAAAGGTCAGTAACAGGGGTTCAAAATGACAAAGGCAGCTAAATTTTGCTGGTCAAAGTGTTATAGAGAAGGGAGCTACATAGATAAGGAGCTCAAAATCTGTATTGAGGTCCCCTTGGATCTTTGGCTAAGGAGTTGACGTGTACACATGTATAGGGGCATTGCTCATGCTCAGGGAAATAATACTAGTGTGTTGTAAGTCAATCAATTTCCATAGCTTATAGAAGATTGGTAGAATTTCAAGTTCTAACTAATTAGAGTGGTGTAACCTCACTGGCAGAAAACATGGGAATTCAATAAAGACCACTACAAAATTGTGATGCCTAAGGCTAAAGTAGCCCTAGTAAAAAGACTACTAGAGAACCACTCTAAGAAAACTTAAAAGCAAGCCACAAAAGGATCAGCCTCATCAGCAATTAGCTTTATACCTGTTGTAAAAGAAAATTGCGCTAGACTGGTTAAATGGGCAAGGAAG
>NW_026652287.1:72790145-72790976 GCF_009828535.3 Hylobates moloch
GTACTAGACAAGATACGAAGGACAATATTAAGAAAGGATAAGGAAAAATACCTTATAAATATGCTCACTATGTAACCAGCTCCAAATCTCAGGAGGCAGCATAGTACAAGAAAGGCATGAACTTCAGCCAGCCAGTCTGAGCAGGGTTCTCTTTCTAGCTTCTCTACTTACTGTGTCTGACCATGGGCCTGTCACTTAACCACACACAGCCTCAGTTTCTTCACTTAGAAAATTAGCTTTCCCTATGTATACACTCTGTACTTTACTGTACCTATCTCACTGGCGTACTCTGATGATGAGATAATCTGAAGTGTTTCATTCAGAACCTGGTGAATAGTTAGTGCTCAACATTAAATCGTTATAATTTCCAGCGTGCCAACAAGTTTCTTGCTTCTTTCTAATTTCACAATCAGAAGTTCAATATTGTTTTTTGTCTCAAAGGCCATTCAATCACTAAGCACCATTCTTAAGTTGCAAATATCCCTGGAGTAAGGTAACCTTTTAAACTAATTTTAGCACCTTGTAAGTAATAGTTTCAAATGCACTCGCTATCTAAAAGTGAAATGTCTTGAGCGAAACAGGAGAAGGGATGGGATTGATGACTTGGTTGGTGCTACAACTGTGGAGATTGGAAGAGATGTAAAGGAGGATGTGAATTGGAGATGTGAGGTCCATCCTTGTAATGGACCCAAGCCAGATAGTATAAAACCCCCAAAGAATAGGCTCTTTGACAACATGAATGAAGATGATATACTCCTCTAGGCATTTTGAATGCATCTGGTCATTTAATACTCACAACATCCCTGTAGTGTACAGAGTAGTGCCCCTGTT
>NW_026652287.1:72790986-72811506 GCF_009828535.3 Hylobates moloch
TGTCTTTGGTTCTGTTTATATGCTGGATTACATTTATTGATTTGCGTATGTTGAACCAGCCTTGCATCCTAGGGATGAAGCCCACTTGATCATGGTGGATAAGCTTTTTGATGTGCTGCTGGATTCGGTTTGCCAGGATTTTATTGAGGATTTTCGCATCAACGTTCATCAAGGATATTGGTCTAAAATTCTCTTTTTTGGTTGTATTGATTGGAATAGTTTCAGAAGGAATGGTAGCAGTTCCTCCTTGTACCTCTGGTAGAATTCGGCTGTGAATCCATCAGGTCCTGGACTCTTTTTGGTTGGTAAGCTATTGATTATTGCCACAATTTCAGAGCCTGTTATTGGTCTATTCAGAGATTCAACTTCTTCCTGGTTTAGTCTCGGGAGGGTGTATGTGTCGAGGAATTTATCCATTTCTTCTAGATTTTCTAGTTTATTTGTGTAGAGGTGTTTGTAGTATTCTCTGATGGTAGTTTGTATTTCTGTGGGATCAGTGGTGATATCCCCTTTATCATTTTTTATTGCATCTATTTGATTCTTCTCTCTTTTCTTCTTTATTAGTCTTGCTGGCGGTCTATCAATTTTGTTGATCTTTTCAAAAAACCAGCTCCTGGATTCATTAATTTTTTGAGGGGTTTTTTGTGTCTCTATTTCCTTCAGTTCTGCTCTGATTTTAGTTATTTCTTGCCTTCTGCTAGCTTTTGAATGTGTTTGCTCTTGCTTTTCTAATTCTTTTAATTGTGATGTGAAGGTGTCAATTTTGGATCTTTCTTGCTTTCTCTTGTGGGCATTTAGTGCTATAAATCTACAACTATCTGATCTTTGACAAACTGACAAAAACAAGCAATGGGGAAAGGATTCCCTATTTAATAAATGGTGCTGGGAAAACTGGCTAGCCATATGTAGAAAGCTGAAACTGGATCCCTTCCTTATACCTTATACAAAAATTAATTCAAGATGGATTAAAGACTTACATGTTAGACCTAAAACCATAAAAACTCTAGAAGAAAACCTAGGCATTACCATTCAGGACATAGGCATGGGCAAGGACTTCATGTCTAAAACACCAAAAGCAATGGCAACAAAAGCCAAAATTGACAAATGGGATCTAATTAAACTAAAGAGCTTCTGCACAGCAAAAGAAACTACCATCAGAGTGAACAGGCAACCTACAAAATGGGAGAAAATTTTCGCAACCTACTCATCTGACAAAGGGCTAATATCCCGAATCTACAATGAACTCAAACAAATTTACAAGAAAAAAACAAACAACCCCATCAAAAAGTGGGCGAAGGACATGAACAGACACTTCTCAAAAGAGGACATTTATGCAGCCAAAAAACACATGAATACACCTAATGCTAAATGACGAGTTAATGGGTGCAGGAAATCAACATGGCACATGGATACATATGTAACAAACCTGCACATTGTGCACATGTACCCTAAAACCCTAAAGTATAATAAAAATAAAAATTAAAAAAAAAAACATGAAAAAATGCTCATCATCACCGGCCATCAGAGAAATGCCAATCAAAACCACAATAAGATACCATCTCACACCAGTTAGAATGGCCATCATTAAAAAGTCAGGAAATAACAGGTGCTGGAGAGGATGTGGAGAGATAGGAACACTTTTACACTCTTGGTGGGACTGTAAAGTAGTTCAACCATTATGGAAGTCAGTGTGGCGATTCCTCAGGGATCTAGAACTAGAAATACCATTTGACCCAGCCATCCCATTACTGAGTATATACCCAAAGGACTATAAATCATGCTGCTATAAAGACACATGCACACCTATGTTTATTGCGGCCCTATTCACAATAGCAAAGACTTGGAACCAACCCAAATGTCCAACAACGATAGACTGGATTAAGAAAATGTGGCACATATACACCACGGAATACTATGCAGCCATAAAAAATGATGAGTTCATGTCCTTTGTAGGGACATGGATGAAAATGGAAATCATCATTCTCAGTAGACTATCACAAGGTCAAAAAACCAAACACTGCATGTTCTCACTCATAGGTGGGAATTGAACAATGAGAACACATGGACACAGGAAGGGGAACATCACACTCTGGAGACTGTTGTGGGGTGGGGGAGAGGGGGAGGGACCGCATTAGGAGATACACCTAATGCTAAATGACGAGTTAATGGGTGCAGCACACCAATATGGCACATGGATACATATGTAACAAACCTGCACATTGTGCACATGTACCCTAAAACTTAAAGTACAATAATTTAAAAAAAAAAAAAGAAGTTGTAAATTTTCATCCCTACTTTGCCGTAATGATTTTTCTTACGAAATATTATTTCTTTAAGTTTTTGTATGTACCCTACATTTACTGACTTTTTAATATGCTTCTCTGAAAAATGCTCCAATACTTTTTTTAAAGTTTCAAAATTTAATTTTGCTTTTTTCAACATTCACTAATCTATTATCAAATTTCTCATTAATAATTTGAATGTGGCAGTTATATACTGCTTTCTCTGGATAGCAAAAGCAAACAATGCCTTCTAAAGATTTAGGACCATGATGATTAAAATACTGCTATGGTTAAAGGAGTATTTGGAAAACAGGAAGAATTGTGTGAATAACTACCAGTAACATGATCTGAATCTCATTTTGTTAAGCAGCTAAGAAGGGCTACAATCAGAATATGTGGCACTATACCAAGTGTGTAGAATTCTAAGAAAGTATCGTACAAAATTAACGTTCCCAGAAAAGGCTAAACTTATTCTGTCTTTTTCAACAAATAAAGTATTTGGAGAAAAGTTACTTTAATTTTGTTAACTGAAGCCCTTTTTCTTTGTGGCGTTAGAAAGCATTTTGTTTGATTTGTTTTTAATGAAACAAAAGGAACACAAACATAGAACAAACCATTAAAGAGCTTCACATCTTTCTCTTGTTTTCCGTCTCAGCACTGGAAGCCCTGTGGAAAGTAGCAACAAAAGCCTTCTCAATTATTGGTGACATGTTCTCTCTGCTGTGTTTATGACCAGCTTGACACAGGGCATCACATCCCTGAAATCACTAAGGAAGGCATTCCCACCACATTTTGAAGGATGTGCTCAGTTCTGGTTAAGATTACAGAGATGCCTCCATCTTTAATAACTTAAATCAACAGCTATAATAAAAGATAGGGTCTTTTCCTCCGTATGTTATAGGCTACAGAGCACAACACTGCATTACTGCCCTACTTTTGCCAAAGAGTGAATAAAAACTTGCAAGAAAAAAAATAACAAAATATCTACTGAAATTACTAACCCATCAATCAATGTACAGTTCCTTAATATTAAGCATGATATTATAGTAATAGTTTACTTTCTAAGATGTATTTATTAAGCAATTAATATACTAGAGAGAATATAGGGATAGAGCCCCTTAAGTCAGGTTTTTTGTATCGCCTATAGAACCAATCTCCAATATCAATGTTCAAGAAGAAAAGGCATGTAGAAATATAGAAAAAAATGTAACAGAATACACTAAACTATGTTGCCTGGAAAGCACTTGAGTGCCACATACTATACTGGTGCCATATACGACAGTTACCAGTAAAAGTACCCAGCCCCTGGCAACCATCATTCCACTCTTTAATTTCATAAGCTTCACTTTTTTAAATAGCTCATATAAGTGGAATCATATCTCATACTGGCTCTTTCACTGAGCATAAAGTCCTCCAGGTTCATCAATATTGTCAATATTGAAAAATGTCCTGCTTTGTAAAGGCTGAACAGTATTTCATTGTGTGTACACTACATTTCTTTTATCCATCCATCTGTTGATGAACATTTAGGTTGTTTCCACATCATGGCTAATGTGACTAGTGCTGCAACAAACTTGGGAATGCTAATATGTTTTTGATATCTTGATTTCAATTCTTAATGGGATGCTGGATTATATTGTAGTTCTATTTTTAGTTTTTTGAGAACATTCCATACTGTTTACCGTAGCAGCTGCACTATTTTGCATTTGCATCAGCATTATGGAAGGGTATTGATTTCTCCACAACCTTGACAACATTTGCTGTGTTTTGTTTTTTGATAATAGCTATCCTGAGTGTGAGGTGATATTTCATTGTGATTTTCATTTGCATTTTCCTGGTGATTAGTGACTTTTTTCATATACCTGTTGGCCACACCTATGTCATCTGGGGAGAAAAGTCTTTTCGAGTCCTTATCCCTTTTTGTAATTGGAGTAATATTGTTTTGCTATTGAGTTGAAGGAGTGTCTTCTATATTTTGGAGATAAACCCTTTTTCAGATATATGGTTTGCAAATATTTTCTCCCATTCTGTGGGTTGCCTTTTTATTTTGTTGATTGTTCTCTTTGCTGTGCAGAAGCTTTTTAGTTTGATGCAATCCCACAATTTATGTTGCCTATGCTTTTGATGTCATATCCACGAAATCACTGCCAAGACCAATGTCATGAAGTTTTCCCCTATAATTTCTTTAAGAATCTTACAGTTCGGGGCCCCATTTAAGTCTTTAATTCATTTTGAATTGATTTTTGTGTCTGGTATACAATAAATGTACAATTTCATTGTTTCTTTTGCATGTGGACATCCAGTTTTCTCAGCACAATTTGTTGAAAAGACTGTCTTCCCATTGTGCATTTGTTCCCATTGTCAAAGAACAGTTGGGCATATATTTGTGAATTTATTTTTGGCTTTATAGTCTGTTTAATTGGTGTATATGTCTGTCTTTATTATAGTACCATATTATTTTGACCACTGTAGCTTTGTAATATATTTTTAAATTAGCAAGTGTGATTCCTCTAGCATTGTTCTCCTTTCTCAAGATAGGTTTGGCTATTAAAGTACTTTTTTGTGGTTCCGTATGAATTGTAGAATTGTTTTTTTTTTTTTTAGTGTTATTGGAATTTTGATAGAAATTGCATTGAATCTGTAGATTGCTTTGGATAGTATTGCAATTTTAAAATATTAATTCTTCCAATCCATGAACATCAGATGGCTTTCCATTTGTGTCTTATTTTCTTTCATCAATGTTGCATGGATTTTAATACACACATCTTTCACTTCCGTAGTTCAGCTTATTTCTAAGTATTTTATTCTTTTGAAAGTTTATTTTTATATATTTTTTTCATAGAGATGGGGTCTATGTTTCCCAGGTTGGTCTCAAACTCCTGGCCTCCAGCGATCCTCCCACCTTGGCCTCCCAAAGTGTTGAGACTACAGGCATGAGCCACCATGCCCAGCCTATTTTATTCTTTTTGGTGCTGTTGTGAGATTGCTTTCCTGAGTTACTTTTCAGATAGTTTATTGTTATTGTACAGCAATACTACTGATTTTTGTGTGTTGATTTTATATCCTGAAAATATACTGAATTTGTTTATTAGTTCTAATGGTTTTTGGTGGAGACTTTAGGGATTTCAACATATGAGATCATGTCATGTACAAACAGGGACAATTTTACTTCTCCCTTTTCAATTAGGATGCCGTTTATTTCTTTTTCATCCCTATTTTCTCTGGCTAAGGTTTCCAGTACTATGTTTAATACAAGTAGTTAAAGGAGGTATTCTGATTTTGTTCTTGGTTGTAGAGGAAAAGCTTTCAATTTTTCACCATTGAGTATAATGTTAACTGCAGGCTTTTCATATATGGCCTTAATTATGTTGAGGCACTTCCCTTTTATTCCTTATTTGTTGAGAATTTTTTTCATGAAAGGATGTTAAATTTTGTCAGTGCTTTGTATTTATTGAGATGATCATGTGATTTTTATCGTTTATTCTAATAAGGTGGTATATAACATTAATTGCTTTTTGTATGTGGAAGCATCTTTGCATCTCAGACATAAATACCAGCTGGTCATGGTGTATTATCCCTTAATGTAATATTGGTTTCAGGCTGCTAGTATTCTGTAGAGGATTTCTGCATAGGGGTGTTTACCTGTAGTTTTCATTTCTTGTGATGTCTTCGCCTGGCTTTGCTATCAGGGTGATGCTGGTAACATAAGTTTGGAAGTGTTCCTCATCAATTTTTTTGAAAGTTTCAGAAGGATTGCAGGATTCTTTAAATGTTTGGTAGAATTCACCTTTCAGTGAAGTAATCTAGTCCTAGGTTTTTCTTTGTGGAGAGGTTTTTGATTACTAATTCAATCTCCATCCCAGTTATAGATCCGCACAGACTTGCCAGTTCTTCATTGGTTAGTCTTGACAGGCTACATTTTGTAGGAGCGTGTCCATTTTTCTGTTATTTCGCTTGTTGGCATGTAATTGTTCACAGTAGTTTCTTTTGATCCTTTTTATGTCTGTGGCATCATTTGTAATATCTACTCCTTCATTTCTCTTATTTGAGTCTTCTCTGTTTTTTATTAACTAATCTAGTTTAAGATTTATCAATTTTATCTTGTCTGATTTATTCTATTGTTTTCCTGTTTTCTTTTTTTTCATTCTTATCTTTATTATTTCCTCCCTTTTGCTAACTATGTGGATAGTTTGTTCTTTTTCTATCGCCTTGAGGTGTAAAGGTAGTTTTGGGTCATTATAAATATAGGTATTTATCACAATAAACTTCCCTCTTAGTACTGCTTTTACTGTATCCCATAAGTTTCAGTATCATGTGCATTCATTTTTGTTTGTCTTGATGTAGTTTTTACTTTCCTTTTGGATTTCTTCTAGACTCAATTGTTGTTCAAGAGTATCTTGCTTAATCCACATACTTGTAAATTTTTCCATTTTCTTTTTGCTATTGATTTCTAGTTTCACTTCATTTTGTTTAGTAAAAGTATGTGGTATAATTTCAATCTTCTTAAATTTGTTAAGACTTGTTTTATGACCTAACATGTAATCCAACTTGGAGAAAGTTCTATGTGTGCTTCAGAAGAATGTATATTCTGTTGTCAGATGGTAGGATATTCCGTGTATGTCTGTTAAGTCAATTTGGTTTATAGTGTTGTAAGCCCTCTCTTTCCTTATTGATCGTCTGTCTGGATATTTTATTTATTATTAAAAGTCGAATACTGCTATTTTAAATGTTTTTTATTTCTCCCTTCAGTTCTGTCAATATTGGCTTTATATATTTAGGTGCTCTAATGTTGAATGTATATATGTTTATAATTTGTTATATCTTTCCAGTGGTTTGACACTTTTATTGTAATATAGTGCCCTTCTTTGTTTTTGTGATGGTTTTTGACTTAAAGTCTGTTTTGTCTGATATAAACATAGCTACACCTGCTTTCTTCTGGTTTTCCATTTGCACAGAGTACCTTTTCCCATCCCTTCACTCTCAGCCTATATGTGTCCTTAAAGCTAAAGTGAGACTCTTATAGACACTATACATTTAGGTCTTGCTTTGTTAATCCATTCAGCCACTTTTTTTATTGGGAAGTTTAATCCATTTATATCTAAGGTAATATTGATAGGGAGGAATTTATTTTTGCCATTTTAACAATCGTTTTCTATTGGTCTCTTTTTTTCTTGTCTTTTTCTCTCTTGCCATCTTCCTTATTTTGAATTTTTACATTGAAATGCTGTGATTTGTTTTTCCCTCTCTTTTGTGTAACTTCTAAGGCTTTATTAGTGTTCTTACCTTGATGTATACATATCTTATAACAGTCTATTTTAAGCTGATAACAACTTAAGCTTAAATGCACACAAAAACTCCACAATTTAACTCCTGTCCTGACACCATTATTGTTTTCACAATTTGTATCTATTCATATGGTGTACCTTTTATTTTAGTCATACTCATTTTAATACTTTTGTCATTTAAATTTTATACTAGAATTAAAAATTATTTACCCACCAACATTACAGTAATAAAGTATTTCTATTTATCTATATGTTGATTTTTACCAATGAGTTTCATACTTCCTTATGCTATTTTGTTGCTGTTTAGCATCCTTTTATTTCAACTTGAAGAATTTCCTTTAGCATTTCTTTCAAGGCAAGTCTGCTGGTGATGACCTCACTTAGCTTTTGTTTGTCTGAGTAAGTCATTATTTTTCTTTTATTCGTAAATGACATTATTGCTTGTATAGTTTTCTTCGTTGACAATTTTCTTTTTCCTTTCAGCATTTTGAATATATCATCCCACTTCCTTCTAGCTTGCAAGATTTCTGCTGAAAAATCTTTTGATATTTCTGTAAGTGTTCCTTAGCAGGTGCCCAGTCACTTTCCTTTTGCTGCTTTCAAAATTCTCTTTTTTACTTTTGCCAGTTTGATTATAATGTGTCTTGATGTACATTTCCTTAAGGTCACTTTATTTGGGGTGCTTGGGCTTTTTGCTCCTGAATGTCCATTTCCTTCTCTAGATTTGTGAAGTTTTCAGCCATTATATCTTTGAAAGAACTGTCTAGTCCTTTCTCTTTATTTTCTGCTTCTTGGACTTCCATGATGTATATATTGGTCCACTTGCCGGTATCCCAAAAGTCCCTTAAGCTTTCTTCACTTCTTTTCATTATTTTACATTTTTGCTCTTCTAAAAGTAAATTTTTAAATACTTGTCTTTAAGGTTGCTGATTAAACCATCTTCATGAATCTGATCTGCTGTTTAACCCTTCTATTAATAGTAAATTTTTCAGTTAGGTTATTGTGTTCTTCAGCTTCACCACCTGTTTAGTACTTTTAAATGTTTTATATCTCCTTGTTTAAATTATTATTTTTTAATGCACTGTACTCTTGACTTCAGTGATCTTCTTTATGATAGTTATTTTGAAGTATCTGTCAGGTAAATCATTTGTTTCATTATGGTCAACTTTTGAAGATTTATCTTGTTCCTTTGTTTGGGACATCTTTCCTAGATTTTTATTTTTTTCTGACTATCAGTTCATGTCTACACATTAATTACTTCTCCAAATTCACAAACTGGCCTTGTACAGAAGAAGATAGTCACCCAGTAGCCTGGCTAGAGATTCCGGGAACCTCTACTAACTGTCTTTATTCCCAGGGAGAAGGAGGCAGCTGGGTTTTGTCTGCTTGCTCTGCGCTGAGCTGGGGAGAAGCTGCATTGTCTTAACAGTCCAAGCCACTGCTTCTGTTCTCCCCTCGGTGGCTAGCCTGCACCAGGCCCATCAGAATGCCAAGACTGAGAAGTAGGATGTTAATTCTTTGGGGTGCCCCAGAGAAGTTTGAGCAGTGGATGCACAGATCAACTCTTTCCCTCCCCATGGGGAAACCAAGAGCTGGGATTTTCCCTCTATTTGCTCTGTGCTGAGCAGTAGAAAAGATCTATGACATTTACTAGTCCAAACACCTATCTCTGTCCTCCTCCAGCTAGCTAGACTATGGCAGATCTGTCAGAGCTCCAAGACTAGTAAAGCAAATGCTCATTCTTTGGGCAGCACCAGAAATGTTGAAGCACTGGAAGCATGGATCAAATTTCTCCCTAAGAGGCTGTCAAGAATTGGGATTTTTTTTTTCCCATCACTCTGTGCTGACCAAGGGGAAAAAAATACGGCATCTCTAGCTCAAGCCACCATCTCCATTCTCCCTCATACGGCTAGATTGTGCTAGACTTTTTAGAGTTCCAAGGCAGGCAAGACAGAAGCCAGTCTTCTGAGGATACCCTTGAAAATGGTAAGATACTCGATGCATGAACCTACCTCATTTCTCCCCTGGGAGAAGCTTGGAGGAGGAATTCTCTTTCTGATCATTTGACTATGTGCTAGGGAGTAGAGATTCTGATAAGTGTGTGTCCTGAATCTCTATACTAGCTTTGATGAGTGGTTTTACACTCACTAATGATACAGGAACATTTCAATTAGTTTCTGGATTTCTCACAAAGGGAATTTGCCCATAAATTGTTGCTGAATCATTGTGTTTGTCAAAGGAAAAAGAATCCAGTGCTTCCTCCTCTACCATCTTGTTGACATCACACCAAAAACTGCATACCCTTCAAGAGGGTATCATTGCCACGATCTGGGCCTAACCAGTGAGCTACAGAGTAGTACCAAGGCATCCAGCATATAATCTTCTGAAAGTTGAACTGTACACAAATGTTACCAGTAACTTTTTTTTAATTACTTTTTTTAAAAATCCACAGTTTAATCAGTCATCTTTGATAAATGTTTGATGTTGGAAAGACTGGATTTCTGACAATAAGTATTCATTCTGTTCACCAGCATTGAAGTGATATTTGTTAAAACACAGCCTCTGGGTGAGTTAAAAGGACATAAAGTAGCAGTATATTTAAGGAGCTACTGTATGGCAAGCTGGTCATACGCAGAGCAAGAAGAAGAGATTCCAAAAGGACACTCAGCAATAAAATGTTGGATAAAATGACAGACAGACCACCCTGAAGGAATCTAACACAAATGGATAAAATAACAGATAGACCACCCTGAAGGAATCTAACACAAATACGGGGCAAAGAAGGTCTCTGAAGGCAAAGCTGCCTAGAACAAGGGCAGGTTCTATATTTGTATCTGTAGCCTCAAATCAAGAGAAAGACTGCATACTTTGAATGTGCTTTACAAAAAACTGCCTGTCAAGTTTCAGTCTTCTCAATGGCTGTCCGTCACATAGCAGAGATATCAAATTTGATGAAATTTCATTACTATGAAAATGAAACACACATGTATATACATATATAATTTAAACCATGTTGATGGTCCACTGAAAAATAGTCCTCAGTCTCAGCTACAAATCCTCAAAATATCAGGGAAGAAATGGCCCTATTAGCAGTTGCTAAGAAGTACAATTGCATAGGTTTAAATGACTCCTTAGAAGAGAACAAATAAATAGCATCTCTTCTCACCCCATCAATTCCTCATGTTTTTTATCCATGCAGCAGATGAACAATCAATGTAAAGTTCACAAGATCATTTTTACTCATGCCTATAAATGAAACAAGATTGGTAAGCACCAGATACGCCAAGGGCGTTTAGTTCCCAATGACTTTCATTGTTAATGAAACCCCCTTTTGTTGCTAAATTTGTAAAAATGTTCTAATAACATTTCAGCAAAATGATTGCTCTGGGGACAGTTTAAGATCTCTTTGTATAAACCAAAGTCATTAGAAACAAATGAAAATGCTCATTTGTTTGTAAAGCATGAGCTAAAAACACCCCACAGAACCCACAGTTATGAACAGTACAAATGAGTCCTGTGAGACTCTTGATATTAGGATTACAAGGAGAGGGCCCCTCCTAGTGAACAAGGAAATTGTTTATAAGAACATGAATATTTCCACAGTCATTTCTCTTTAAATGCTGCCTGAGAATTAAATTCTTTAATAGAATTTTATTATCTGGGAAGGAAAATTGTGTTTGTTTTTCGCTAGGTACGGTATATATGATAAACATGAACAATGAGTTAGCCTCTCCTAGTTACCTTCATACAAGATGAATCCCAGAGTAATGCTTAGCCAAAATAAAATACCTTTATCTTTTTTAGGATACTGACATTACAGAAATTATTACCTAATTAGAGTAACTTGTTTGATAGTTTATTCCATTCTCATTTTAAATAGGATTGTGACAGAGTTCATTTATACGATAACATTTTTGAAAGCATAGAAGTTCAGTGTATCATTGTGAAATAATTTCTTTTCATATTTTAGTGATATATTTAATTTTGTTATCTTACTTAAAGCAAATGCTTTGGAAGTAAAAGTTAAAAAATTAAGTAGGTGGAAAAATAAAGACATGCATCTTTCAGGAAAAATGTTTTACTGAGTTAAACAATAATGATGGCTGCCTTAGTCTGAACAGCTATAACAAAGTACCATATACTGGGAGGCTTATAAACAACAGAAATTTATTTCTCACAGCACTGGAGGCTAAAAGTCTGAGACTAGGATAACAGCATGGTCAGGTTCTTGAGAGGGCCTCCTGCCAGGTTGTAGACTGCTGACTTCTTGCATTCTCACGTGGCAGAAACAGGGCTAAAAAACAATCTGGGGTTTCTTTCATGAGGTCTTTAATTCCACTGTGAGGGCTTCAGCATCACAAACTGTGATTTAGCTCCCAAAGACCCTACTTCCTAATACTATCATATTGGGGGTTAGGATTTCAACATACGAATTTGGGAGAAAAATATGTTGTTCATTCATAAAAACAGTGGAATGAAAAATACGTCGTTCATTCATGAAAACAGTGGAATGAAACTAAATCATAGTGAATTGGTATTTTAGTTATTAAATGAAAAACAGTGAAATGAATTAATAAGATAAATAAGACAATCTCCAAAGATTTTGCTGTGAATGTTTTCATTGCTTTGTGATAGAAAATCTGAACTCAACTAAAATATCAATAAGGCACTGGTTTAAGTTAACATACAAATAGCAACTGACAATGATATAGATTAATATTTAGTCATATAATAAAATATACTAAAGATAAAGTAGAATGCATATATTAATGAATAATATGTATAATACCATTGCACAAGTTTACAAAAAAAACATAATGTGTATGTTCTTAGTAAAAATAGACTGAAAGGACAGGCGAGTATCTTAACATCTGCCTCAGGGTTTGGTCATTACAGGTAAATAATCTTTTTTTAAACTCATATATTTTGGAAATCATTTAATAACTTTCATAATTAGTTTGGAAATAAGTAAATGTATAATTACATTTGTAAAAATAAATTCTGTTACTTTTAGAAGAAAATACATTCAATATATAAAAATGCCATTGAATAATATGTAGAGATAAGTTTAAAATACCTTACAGAAGAAAATTATACTTGCCAAAGAAAAAAATATTTAAAATACAAATTTTGATACTTAATTATGACATAAGTCTATTTCTAAGCAAGTTTTCAGCAGACCTAATTTGACCAGTAACTGCCTCTAGATCCAGGTAAGTCAAGGTCATTTCTTTGGGCTTCATTTTTTACCCTAATTGGACAGGGCTAAACACATGAGTTCTAAAGTCCCTTCTTGCTCTGTGAGTACAAGATTCTTTCATTAGTGATTGTATTAACACTGAAATGTGGATTTAATTATTTTCCAAGACAATGAAAAACATTTCTCAAACCACTAGCCTCTCTAAGAGCACCTCATTCTTTCAGTGGTAGTATACATGCCATTGATTTAGAGTGAGGCCTAACACTTAATTAATTTATAATTAATTAATTCATTTGAAAGATTGTTTACCTACTCTAACTGAAAATTAAAACCTTTGTGGAGGCTTCCTTGAAAATATTCCAAATCTTGTTCTGCCTTACAAATGCTTATACCCTTACCTCTTTGGGGACAGGAAATTCATGACTTTGAAATAGCAAACTGAAAAATAACCTGCATTCACAAAGTTTGACCTTGTTCATAGTGTCCTCTGTTCTCATTTCTTTCTATTCTCATTCTTTAGCCTCTTGTCTGCTGCTAATGAAGCCACCATGAATAAAACCTAATGCTGTTTAGAAGGAATGAACAGCTTTTTGTACGTATGTGTCAGTTTCCCCTTCTGGAAAATGGGGATAATAATTCCTTACAGGGATGTTACAATGATTAAATGAGATGTTGTCCAGTGCTTAGCACAGGGCGTGGTGTATATAAAGGGTTTGGCAGGGGCTTTATCTCCACAATGTGCACTGCCCAGTGCTGGGAAAATAGCAAATTGTTCTCAATATTTGATAATGACACTCCTCCTCCTCATTATTTTTATTGCTATTATTATTGAAATGGAGTAACAACCATCTTTCCCAAATGAGTAATGGAATTTTTAAAAAGCAGTAGTAAAAATAAGAATCTCACTGAAAGTGAATGAGTAATTTATTGAAAAACATGATTGATAATATGTCTCGTTTAAAGCATTATAATAAAATACACTTTTATAATCCCACCTAACTTTACTAGTATACTTGTCAATCAAATATAGTACCACTAAATTCATAAAAACTCTGGCAACCAGGAGGAATATGGTTTCTAGAAATCTCTACAATGCTCCCTAGCAAAGAGGGGACAGAATCCCAAGTGAAACGCATAGCCAGTGATGGGTGGAAAGATCACTAGGAAGCAATGCTGTTTGCTAGGCACCTTTCATGCTGAAGCTAGGGTGGTTCTGTTTCTAGGGAGCTCCCTCACTTGTGCCCGAACAGCATTTGCATTCCCACTGAACCTTAAGTAAGTATAACCAAAAGAAATAGGAAAATCCCGAAACAAAGGAAAAGGCAATTCAAAAACAGTCTGCAACAGCCCTGTGAAATTCAAAAGAATAGCACTGGAGAAACCTGGTGAAGAACAGAATAAATATATTTAAAATTATCTGAATATGTTCTAAAATGATATTCAATACTTCTTAATATTTTAATTTTGCATGTTTGCAAAGAGGCATATGCAGCTCTTTCTATATGAAAAGAAAGAGACTTGCTGGTGGGGGACAAGGGATCTTAACTCTTAACAGCCTGAATCTATCAAAAGATTACTCTTTAACTGCACTTCTTTCAAGTGGCTTTTAAAATTAAAGTAAATGTACTTTGAAAGGGACACTCACTTCATCTAAGTTTAAGTAACATATATGAAATTACTTTTTAAAGGTTTAAGTTCCATATATAAAATTGTTATTAATTCTGCAGAAATAAAATTGGATAGTCAGAAAGAGGGATGATGAAGGTTAAGTATCTGGGCTATAAGATCACTTTATAAAATATAATTGCCAAAGCACAAAAACATAAGAAACTGAGTGGCCCAGATAACATTAAAAAGAAAAGGTCAAAAAGGAGACATCAAAGGAAAAGTAAAAAGACAGAAACAACACAAGTGAGAAATGCACGGAGGCCAAAAAATTCAGTGTGAATAACAAAGGCAAGAATGACAAAGACCTACAAAAAGGTAAAGAAAAAAAGCAAATAATTAGAGGAGAATTCGTGACTTGTCTAGTATTTTTTTTTTTTTGGTCCAATGTTAAACACATCCTACTGAAAAGCCTAAATGCTGGGTATTTAAGAACCCTTATGATTTTCTTGCAATATATCCAGCATAAATTATACCTATAACAGTTAAAAGATGCTTTATAAGTAGAAAAATTAAGATATCTATGATGACTCAGTCTAAAACACTGAACAGCAGGCTGCCAATATAAATAGCTCTAAGAGCATAACATAATTTAATACTTACTTAAGAGGTATACAATTGTAGTAGAAGTTGTGAAATGGCTGACAAATTGCCCTGTTTATAGACTCCAGTGTTTGTTAAAGATGAGAAATTGTATCCTGATAATCGCCTGCCTCTTATCCTTGGCTTTTCAACTCATCTGCTCCATCCTGACTATGAATATTTAAACTGCTTCTTCACTCAGCTCTGGTCAGGGCACTGTAAATCTAAGTACCTGCTATCATATAAAGCCTAACTAACTATAGAAACAAAAAGTAATGGTGTTGTCTGAATCACAATAATTGGGAATTAGCACTTTAGCTTAACTTGTTAAGATGAAAGATAAATTATAAGAATGAAACATTAGTTACCATAGGAAATACACAAGCACTGTCCTCATTCAAATCATGCCCCAGGTCTGAGTGTCTATGAAAGCCCCACTGGATTACATTAGGCTACATCTCGACAAATAACATTTGTGGCTCAGGAGTGATTTATAGCAATTGTCATCATCTTTTCTATTATTCGCACAAATGTTGAAAAATTACACAGATTTATCTTATCCATCAATGTGCTACTTCCAAAAATGTGAGGAATCAGTGCAAATGTGGTTTACCTTAATCTCTAATGCACTGTCAAGGACACTGAGATTAACAAGGCTGATTCCTCAGACTGGGAAGAATTGATTATTGCCATTTTGTTGAGTTTTTTGGCATAACCATAAAGCTGTCTTGAGTAGAGGAATAATGATGCATTTTTCTCAATTCAAAGTTTCCCAAAAATGGATTTTATTTTGGCCAAAACAAATTTTGCTACTTGTGTGTTTATTTATATGGCTCAAAATACAATTCTCTAGGCCTTTAATTGACAGTTGTTGTATTTAATTGATTCATTATATTAAAAAATGCTGTACTTTTTAAAAAGAGAAGTTTTCTTATTTACATCCAAGCCGAGATGTTCTATGATTTTGCTGAAATGTATTTTGAGCTTCCTGTTTTCTTTTTACGTGAAAAGCAGTGAAATGCATTATGAATCTCATATATATGTGTATTTTAAGGAATACTGATATAATTAAATTTGACAAAGGATACTCAAATAGTTAAGAATCTAGTCCTATTTTATGAAGTAACAGAAAATTATTGAAAACAAAACAAAATAACCTAGCTTCTGGCAAAAAGGAGGATGGTATAATTGAATGAAAAAGTTACAAATTAGGCAAAAAGGGACATTTTGCATTGTGAGATGATATACCTGAGAAATACATTTTAAAAGAGTTGACATGGTTTATTATTTTGTGAAAAATTGAAATATTTAAGGTGTATACATGCAAATATACATGTAATTGGTTATGGTATTACATATGTCTGAAGAGAATGAGTAAACAGTACATGTTGAATGCCTGCTCTGTATATCTCAGGATGAAATAAGGTTTATTTATATATGAAAATTAAATATAATATCCTATTAAATAGGATAAAATAAGGTTTATTTATATATGAAAATTAAATATAAGTCACTTTTTTTTCTATTTGATTTCATAATTATAAGTGGAATCTCAAGTCATTAGAAAGAAAAAAATAAAGAAGCTCTAATACTTAGAAGTAAAGAGATCCTGAAATTGGAGGGGTGGAGCCAAGATGGCCGAATAGGAACAGCTCCGGTCTCCAGCTCCCAGCCCCAGCGACACAGAAGACGGATGATTTCTGCATTTCTGCCTGAGGTACTGGTTTCATCTCACTAGGGAGTGCCTAACAGTGGGTGCAGGACAGTCGGTGAAGCGCACTGTGCGCGAGCCAAAGCAGGACGAGGCATTGCCTCACTCGGGAAGCGCAAGGGGTCAGGGAGTTCCCTTTCCTAGTCAAAGAAAGGGGAAACAGACGGCACCTGGAATATCGGGTCAGTCCCACCCCAATACTGCGCTTTTCCAACGGGCCTGGAAAACGGCACACTAGGAGATTGTGTCCCGCACCTGGCTCGGAGGGTCCTGTGCCCACGGAGTCTCGCTGATTGCTAGCACAGCAGTCTGAGATCAAGCTGCAAGGCGGCAGCGAGGCTGGGGGAGGGGCGCCCGCCATTGCCCAGGCTTGCTTAGGTAAACAAAGCAGCCAGGAAGCTCGAACTGGGTGGAGCCCACCACAGCTCAAGGAGGCCTGCCTGCCTCTGTAGGCTCCACCTCTGGGGGCAGGGCACAGACAAACAAAAACTCAGCAAGAACCTCCACAGACTTAAAGGTCCCTGTCTGACTGACAGCTTTGAAGAGAGTAGTGGTTCTCCCAGCACGCAGCTGGAGATCTGAGAACGGACAGACTGCCTCCTAAAGTGGGTCCCTCACCCCTGAGCAGCCTAACTGGGAGGCACCCCCCCAGTAGGGACAGACTGACACCTCATTCAACCGGATACCCCTCTGAGACAAAACTTTCAGAGGAACTATCAGACAGCTGAATTTGTGGTCTCATGAAAATCCGATGTTCTGCAGCCACCGCTGCTGACACCCAGCCAAACAGGGTCTGGAGTGGACCTCTAGTAAACTCCAACAGACCTGCAGCTGAGGGTCCTGTCTGGTAGAAGGAAAACTAACAAACAAAAAGGACATCCACACCAAAAACTCATCTGTACATCACCATCATCAAAGACAAAAAGTAGATAAAACCACAAAGATGGGGAAAAAACAGAGCAGAAAAACTGGAAACTCTAAAAAACAGAGCACCTCTCCTCCTCCAAAGGAACGCAGTTCCTCACCAGCAACGGAACAAAGCTGGATGGAGGATGACTTTGATGAGTTGAGAGAAGAAGGCTTCAGACGATCAAACTACTCTGAGCTACGAGAGGAAATTCAAAACAATAGCAAAGAAGTTAAAAACTTTGAAAAAATATTAGAAGAATGGATAACTAGAATAACCAATGGAGAGAAGGGCTTAAAGGAGCTGATGGAGCTGAAAGCCAAGTTTCGAGAACTACGCGAAGATTGCAGAAGCCTCAGTAGCAGATGCGATCAACTGGAAGAAAGGGTATCACTGATGGAAGATGAAATGAATGAAATGAAGAGAGAAGGGAAGTTTAGAGAAAAAAGAATAAAAAGAAATGAACAAAGCCTCCAAGAAATTTGGGACTATGTGAAAAGACCAAACCTACGTCTGATTGGTGTACCTGAAAATGATGGGGAGAATGGAACCAAGTTGGAAAACACTCTGCAAGATATTATCCAGGAGAACTTCCTCAATCTAGCAAGGCAGGCCAGCATTCAGATTCAGGAAATACAGAGAACGCCACAAAGATACACCTCGAGAAGGGCAACTCCAAGACACATAATTGTCAGATTCAGCAAAGTTGAAATGAAGGAAAAAATGTTAAGGGCAGCCAGAGAGAAAGGTCGGGTTACCCACAAAGGGAAGCCCATCAGACTAACAGCTGATCTCTCAGCAGAAACTCTACAAGCCAGAAGAGAGTGGGGGCCGATATTCAACATTCTTAAAGAAAAGAATTTTCAACCCAGAATTTGCTATCCCGCCAAACTAAGCTTCATAAGTGAAGGAGAAATAAAATACTTTACAGACAAGCAAACGCTGAGTGATTTTGTCACCACCAGGCCTGCCCTAAAAGAGCTCCTGAAGGAAGCACTAAACATGGAAAGGAACAACCGGTACCAGCCACTGCAAAAACATGCCAAATTGTAAAGACCAGCGAGGCTAGGAAGAAACAATAGCAACTAACGAGCAAAATAACCAACTAACATCATAATGACAGGATCAGATTCACACATAACAATATTAACGTTAAATGTAAATGGGCTAAATGCTCCAATCAAAAGACACAGACTGGCAAACTGGATAAGGAGTCAGGACCCATCAGTGTGCTGTATTCAGGAAACCCATCTCACGTGCAGAGACACACATAGACTCAAAATAAAGGGATGGAGGAAGATCTATCAAGCAACTGGAAAACAAAAAAAGGCAGGGGTTGCAATCCTAGTCTCTGATAAAATAGACTTTAAACCAACAAAGATCAAGAGACAAAGAAGGCCATTACATAATGGTAAAGGGATCAATTCAACAAGAAGAGCTAACTATCCTAAATATATATGCACCCAACACAGGAGCACCCAGATTCATAAAGCAAGTCCTCAGTGACGTACAAAGGGACTTAAACTACCACACAATAATAATGGGAGATTTTAACACCCCACTGTCAGCATTAGACAGATCAACGAGACAGAAAGTTAACAAGGATATCCAGGAATTGAACTCAGCTCTACATAAAGTGGACCTAATAGACATCTACAGAACTCTCCACCCCAAGTCAACAGAATATACATTTTTTTCAGCACCACACCACACCTATTCCAAAATTGACCACATAGTTGGAAGTAAAGCTCTCCTCAGCAAATGTAAAAGAACAGAAATTATAACAAACTGTCTCTCAGACCACAGTGCAATCAAACTAGAACTCAGGATTAAGAAACTCACTCAAAACCGCTCAACTACATGGAAACTGAACAACCTGCTCCTGAATGACTATTGGGTACATAATGAAATGAAGGCAGAAATAAAGATGTTCTTTGAAACCAACGAGAACAAAGACACGACATACCAGAATCTCTGGGACACATTCAAAGCAGTGTGTAGAGGGAAATTTATAGCACTAAATGCCCACAAGAGAAAGCAGGAAAGATCCAAAATTGACACCCTAACATCACAATTAAAAGAACTAGAAAAGCAAGAGCAAACACATTCAAAAGCTAGCAGAAGGCTAGAAATAACTAAAATCAGAGCAGAACTGAAGGAAATAGAGACACAAAAAACCCTTCAAAAAATTAATGAATCCAGGAGCTGGTTTTTTGAAAAGATCAACAAAATTGATGGACCGCTAGCAAGACTAATAAAGAAGAAAAGAGAGAAGAATCAAATAGATGCAATAAAAAACAAAAAAGGGGATATCACCACCGATCCCACAGAAATACAATCTACCATCAGAGAATACTACAAACACCTCTATGCAAATAAACTAGAAAATCTAGAAGAAATGGATAAATTCCTCGACAAATACACCCTCCCAAGACTAAACCAGGAAGAAGTTGAATCTCTGAATAGACCGATAACAGGTTCTGAAATTGTGGCAATAATCAATAGCTTACCAACCAAAAAGAGTCCAGGACCTGATGGATTCACAGCTGAATTCTACCAGAGGTACAAGGAGGAACTGGTACCATTCCTTCTGAAACTATTCCAATCGATAGAAAAAGAGGGAATCCTCCCTAACACATTTTATGAAGCCAGCATCGTCCTGATACCAAAACCTGGCAGAGACATAACCAAAAAAGAGAATTTCAGACAAATATCCTTGATGAACATTGATGCAAAAATCCTCAATAAAATACTGGCAAACCGAATCCAGCAGCACATCAAAAAGCTTATCCACCATGATCAAGTGGGCTTCATCCCTGGGATGCAAGGCTGGTTCAACACACGCAAATCAATAAATGTAATCCAGCATATAAACAGAACCAAAGACA
>NW_026652287.1:72811606-72819613 GCF_009828535.3 Hylobates moloch
AAAAGAAAACGTTTTATTTTCCAATTATTTTGTTTTCTTCAGGCATGCCAAGTAGCTATACATTGGACCTCTGTTGCTTTCACTTCATATCCATCTTTTTCAATTTAATTTTTTTCTCATCCCATCTTTATTTCTGTATGATTTACTCAAGTCTGTCCTCTACATTATGGATTTTGTTTTCTCTGTCTTTTCTCTGCTGCAAATACTATGTTAAGTTCTCCCATGGTGTTTCTTTTTTTCTAATTTCTTTCCTTTCCTTTCCCAGTTCTCTTTTCATCTCATTTTGTTGTCATATCATCTCGCCTTACATCTCTCATTCTATAGCATTCTTGATCTTTCTAAATGCTTTAGAGGTTAGTTATTTTCTAAATCTAATTGTGAAATTATCTGCTCCTAATTGTGCTCTTCTACCATTCATTCATGCCATGCTTTTATTTTTTCTTCAAGGGCCAGAATTTTTGCATACGTTTGATGTTTATTTTCTTCTTTTTCATCTGCTATTTCAAAAAAAGTTCTCTCTGTTTATGTTACAAACCCATGTTGTTGGCCAAGGTTTCTTGGTTGCCCTCCATGCCTCTCTGACTTCTGTTTGAATAGTGCTAGAAACTAAGTTGGACCTCACAGTCAGTCAGTGGCTCTCAAAGTGTGGTCCACAAAACAGTAGCATAAGCATCTTCTGGCAACTTACTAGAAGTGCAAATTCTTAAGCCCCCATCCCAGGTCTCTTGAATCAGAATCTCTGGGATAAAACCCATCAATCTATATTTTAAAAAGACCTCCTCGTGGGCATGGTGGCTCATATCTGAAATCCCAACACTTTGGGAGGCCAAGGCGGGTGGATCACCTCAGGTCAGCAGTTTTCAAGATTAGCTTGCCAAACATGGCGAAACACCATCTCTACTAAAAATACAAAAAAATTAGCCAGGCTTGGTGGAGGGCACCTGTAATCTCAGCTACTTGGGAGGCTGCGGCAGGAAAATCGCTTGAACCTGGGAGGCAGAGGTTGCAGTGAGCTGAGACCGCGCCACTGCACTGCAGCCTGGCGACAGAGCGAAACTCCGTCTAAACAAACAAACAAACAAAACAAAATGAAACAAAACAAAACAAAAGAAAAAACTTCCTTGTGATTCTTAGGCATATGAAATCTGAGAACCATTGGTTTAGATATGTTTCCCTGCTCCCTCTACCCCACATAGTTCCCATTCTATTTATGTTCATGCCACATTTCTAAATACTAGAATTCTGGGGCAATGTACTTCAAATTTATTACTGTTTTGTTGGCAATATTTAGTGTTATATGGGTGTTTGAGTAGAACTCTTCACTGTCCTGGAATTCCTTTTCATATATTCAATACCAGAGATTTTTTTGGTTTGTTTTAGTAAATACAAAATTATTTTTGGTTCCTCTCACCTCTATCTCCTTTCTCATTGGCTGCAAATTGAACCTGTATTGTATGACCTGCTCATCTTAGTTGCTGATAGACTTTGCCACTAATAGTATGTGTTATTAGTTGTAACAAATAAAAATTTTTGCCAACCGGCTGCCGTGGTTCATACCTGTAATCCCAGCACTTTGGGAGGCCAAGGCAGGCAGATCATGAGGTCAAGCGATAGAGACGATCCTGGCCAACATGGTAAAACCCCATCTCTACTAAAAATATAAAAGTTAGCTGGGCGTGGTGGCACTCGCCTGTAGTCCCAGCTACTTGGGAGGCTGAGGCAGGAGAATCGCTTGAACTCGGGAGGTGGAAGTTGCAGTGAGCTGAGATCTCGCCACTGCACTTCAGCCTGGCGACAGAGCGAGACTCCATCTCCAAAAAAAAAAAAAAAAAATTGCTGCATTGATCTAAATTTGGAAGAATATCTGTGACATTATCTATACATCAGTATGCTGCTATATACATTTAAGAGCCAGTGGTTTATATTATATGTCTGGTCATATTGATTTTTGTGGTAGGTAAGACGAGAACTAGAGCCATGCTCCAACATAAGAGCTTTTTTTTCCTGGGGTATCTGTGGGTGAACTGGAACTTTTGTACTGGAAGATAAGCTTTTTATATTTGAGAACATATCCTGCTTTGTTGGCAGAAGGATAGGGAGGGGATTGGTTTATTTTCGTATTTAAGAATGAGTTGGCTAATTTGGTGTGATGTCAAATGAAAAAGAACTTCCATATGGCAGATTACAAAGGAATCCAGGAAAACTTTTAGGGCTAACAGATATGTTTATTTGATCTTGATATGTGTTTTCATGGATATGAACACTCATCCCATTGTACGCTTTAAATATAGATAGTATATTGCATATTATGCCTCAATAAATCTGTTTTAAAAGCTCCATGGGTTTTGTAGGCATGTCTATACAGTTTACCCAATAGTGTGGTTTGTGGATGTGGATCATTGGCTTTAACCATGGCACTTAGTAAATTTTCTTGTCTTCCCATCATCTATAGGACAGAGAGAAAGTATGGCAAGACAAACCGGCTTTGTTAGGCCTGTCACTGTGATTTTTGAAGTGTTTCTGATACTCAGTGAAAAGCGTACTACAGGATATTTTGGCTAACATTCAACCTAGCTCTCTTCTTGTATGCTGAGAATGGAAAGCAGAAACAATATTCCTAGACTCTTTAGAAATATTATTACATGAGACTTTGATTAAAAGAATGAACGTAGCAGACAGAGGTAGAGTGTGGGGGCACAGGTTGCTGCAGAGGTGACATGGTTCTGGAGCCAGCATATTAAGTGGTGACCTACTAATGTGGAGATGGTTTCCTGATCCAGATGCTTCCTGTCACAGTGGTGGCAGTGTTTCAGTCACATCAGAATTAGTATGGTTTTGCAATCAACAATAGCGCAAATAGACTCCTGATTTATTATCTTCCTGCATTGGTGATGGTTGCTTTTTCATTCACAGTAGTGGCAGAATGTTTCTCAGGGCTAGAAGTTGGTCCTGGGAGATTAGCCTGGAGCCAGTTCCTCCAGCTGTTCAAATTTATGTAAGCAGTGAATTCCCTACATAAAACCCTTTCTGCTTAAACTAGTTAAAGTGGATTCTGTTGTGTGCAATGGAGCCGTGAGTGATAAAGTAATTAGCAGAAGTGCTTGCAGGCAATAGAACATAAAAAATAGGACTTTATTGTATGTACTGGCTATTATGACGCTGAGTGAGCAATTACTTAAATTATCACTTCTGGTTGTCTGAAATGCTATTGAAGGCAAGGATTTGGAAGAGAGAATGACTATTGTGATAGACAATCATAGGGGGCATGAGGAAGAAAAGGACTTTGGAGTGGGTTGTTTTGTTTTTGTTTTTTTTTTTTTTTTTCCAAATTGTGCTTGCGAACTAAAAGAAAGAAAGTGATAGGCTCAATATTTTAAATTCTTAGCTCTAGGAACTGTCTGAGAATCAAGGAATTTCTACAACTGTTCTTGAAAAAGCTCTCATCTTTTGTAGCCTCAAGACTAATTTAGATGGAAATCAGATGGAAAGCCTGATGCTGCAGTTTGTTGAATTACAAGGTAGGTTGAATTTACAGTTTTACCATTTGTTTTTCAAAAAATTGAAAACATTGCCTTAGAATGAGGTAGACCTCATCATTGAAAGGGTTTCATTTAGGAGGATTTGAATATATATGCATACTCTGTACCCTTGAACCTTACCAGGTCTCTCTTGCCAGCTAAAGCAGCTCCTCCTTTGCCTGATGATGTTGATTTTGCCTTCTTTGAAGACCTATAACAGTTTGTCTGAGACAGATTCCTCTCAAAGGGATGACGGTTCTCCTCTTGCAGTGTCTTTACTAACTTTATTGTTACCACATCCATAGCCAGTCAGATTCCTGCATATCTCAGGCAACAATTGCAGTGTCAAGCCTTAGGGGAAAAGGCTTTTAAATGAAATGAGTTAAGTAATTTTTGCGAATATATTTATAACAGCAGAAAACTAGAGATTATGTGTGGGAAATGGATTTTGATATTGCTAGACCAAGGCTTTGATAGGTCTAAATTCATGATATGGACACAATTACCAGAGATGTGGGATTCAGTGTGTAGGCTGAGCATCTGAGATCATTTATGTTTGTTCTGATAACTGATGAATCCTAGACTTAATGGCGGCTTAAGGTAAATGAAATTGAGATGCTGTACATTTTTGAGTATCATAAAAAAAAGAAATGCACATCTTAGAATGGGTTTAACATGTAATTAGTTTAATTGCCCTACAACTATGTCTCTCAAGAGTACTCAAATCGGCAGAGCGCAGTGGCTCATGCCTGTAATCCCAGCACTTTGGGAGGCCAAGGCGGGTGGATAACCTGAGGTTAGGAGTTTGAGACCAGTCTGGCCAAATGGTGAAACCCTGTCTCTGCTAAAAATAGAAAATTAGCTGGGTGTGGTGGCACATGCCTGTAATCCCAGCTAGCTGGGAGGCTGAGGCAGGAGAATCACTTGAACCCCGGAGGTGGAAGTTGCAGTGAGCAGAGATTCACCGCTGCACTCCATCCTGGGGGACAGGAGCGAAACTGTCTCAAAAACAAACAACAACAAAACAACAATAACAACAACAAACAAAATTCATTGATAAATGCATTGATGAGGGTAGTTTTTTTTGACATGGCTGTTTTCTATAGGCTGGAAATAAAGACAGACATGTTGCCATTCAAATGGTATCACAACTTTAATGGGGATGTAGAATTTTATGTAATGAAGGCCAACTCTGGTGACAACCACATCAGAAAGCCTGAGCAGAGTTACCTCGATAGGCGGAAGGGTAAGGGTGGTTTGATGGTGTTGTGCTGAACTCTTATTAACCTCAGTAGGGAAGGCCCCAGGTTCAAGAGGCTGGAGAGAAGACCCAGAGCCAGAAAATGAGACATGGGGTTTTACTAGGGACTTACATACAGGGGAGAGAGTCCAGTGGTGGTGAGCTGAACAGAGCTACCTTACTTACAGAAATGATCCAGTGGTGGCAGGCTGGACAAGATGTCTACCTTACATACAGTCCCGTGGCAGTGGGCTGGCTAGACAAGTTATCTACCTTACATACGGTCCAGCAGCAGTGAGCTGGACAAGATAACCACACGACCCAGTGATGACAGAATGGGCAGGAAAACTGCCACTGCTCGCAAACAGCATGTAGTTTGTATAGCATTTTCACTTAACACCACTTTCCTCACTGACCTCCACCTGGCAACCCTCATTTAACCCAAAACTCAGGGCCTCAATCCCCTATAAGTCCTGTGTTGCAAGGGATGAGCTAGGGGTACAGACATTTTTCACAGACAAAGAACAAATCTCTGGGCCGCCCACTTCCAGATTCCCAAGCTTGGAACACACATTCAGGGGCATCTGCCATACGGGGTCATTCTAAGGGTGTGCTTAAATTATTGCTATCAGGTGCATTTACCCTACAGCTGACATAAATGTTTAGTGTGGCTTATTGATCTTGGGGCCCTAGGAATAAAATAGTTGGGCAGCTCACTAAAAACTCAAGGTCTGTGAACAAACACCTGAAATGAGATATCATGATAATCATGGCCTCCCCACCAATTCCCAGACCTGTCAGCACATGGATGAGCCTCTTGAATGAGAGGGAATCATTGCTCTCTCTGTGACTTTGGATTATTCCTTCTTTGTTACACCAAAGGACTTCTGGAATCTTTATTCATTCTAGTACACCATCAAATTCAAGTTTTCAGTTCACCAATGATCCTTGAAGATAGACTACCAACATCTCACAAGCACATACCATAAATCTTCCTCCTATTGCTGATAATAAGGTAATAATGTATGGAGTAAAAGAAAATACTCAGATCTTTCAGCAATTATTGATATTGGTTCTGAAATAACACTAATCCCTGGGGACCAAACTGCCACTATGTTCTGCTTGTCAGGGTGGGAGGCTTATAGGTTCTAGTGAGAAATGTAGTTTTAGCCAATGTCTACCGCAGAGTATTTTTGGTAGATTTATGTGTATATACTATGATTATTTTTCCAGTTCCTGAGTATATAATTTATATATACACGTATATATATATAAACATACATAGTCACACTTTGCTTAACTTAATATATAATAAGTCACACATATTCTGAGAAATGCATTTTTTGTTTTTTTTTTGAGATGGAGTCCTGCTCTATCGCCCAGGCTGGAGTGCAGGGGTGCGATCTCGGCTCACTGCAAGCTCCACCTCCTGGGTTCATGCCATTCTCCTGCCTCAGCCTCCTGAGTAGCTGGGACTACAGGCATCCACCACCACGCCCGGCTAATTTTTTGTATTTTTAGTAGAGATGGGGTTTCACCGTTTTAGCCAGGATGGTCTCAATCTCCTGACCTCGTGATCCGCTGGCCTCGGCCTCCCAAAGTGTGAGCCACCGCGCCCGGCCGAGAAATGCATTATTAAGAAATTTTGTTGCTGAGTGAACATCATAGAGTGCACTTACTTTATACAAACCTAGATGGTTATAGCCCACTGCACACCTAGGCTGTATGCCATAGCCTATTGCTTCTAGGCTACAAACCCCTACAGTGTAGTACTGTACTGAGTACTGTAAGCAATTGTAATGCCAGGGTATTTGTGTATCTAAAGATATCTAAACATAGAAAAAGTATAGTAAAAACACACTATTATAATCTTATGGGACCACTGCCATATATGTGGTTCATTTTTGACAGAAATGATGTTATGTGGCACATGACTGTGTATGCACATGTGGAGATATATATATATATATATATACACATACACATATATATATACACACATATATCTATGCACACACATATACAATTACCAGCAGAATTCACACATGCCATACTTTCTGTGGTAACTAACAATTCTCCTTTTGAAGAACAGCTCTTGGTGTGCTATGAGACTCTAGCAGGGACTAGATATCTATATGAGCTATTTCTCATGAATTTGGCAGTGTCTGATTCACCAAGTCATAAATTATGGCATAATCAGCAGTGCTCCATCCTTAAGTGAAAGTATTATATATTTCTAAGGCTTGTGCAGGTTCCTCTGATGCACTCCATTCTTCCCTTAACCCACACCTAGAACTGGATGGGAAGTTTCATATGACCTGAGAAAGAAAAATACTGAATCCTGTGTAAAGATGATTTCTCATGACACGGGGCATGAGCTGGAAGTAGACTGGCCGCTGAAGCATTACAGCTTTGCTCAGGGGGGTTAATGAAAGACAGAGGAGAATAGTGCCGCAATAAACATACGTGTGCATGTGTCTTTATAGCAGCATGATTTATACTCCTTTGGGTATATACCCAGTAATGGGATGGCTGGGTCAAATGGTATTTCTAGTTCTAGATCCCTGAGGAATCGCCACACTGACTTCCACAATGGTTGAACTAGTTTACAGTCCCACCAACAGTGTAAAAGTGTTCCTATTTCTCCACATCCTCTCCAGCACCTGTTGTTTCCTGATTTTTTAATGATGGCCATTCTAACTGGTGTGAGATGGTATCTCACTGTGGTTTTGATTTGCATTTCTCTGATGGCCAGTGATGATGAGCATTTCTTCATGTGTTTTCTGGCTGCATAAATGTCTTCTTTTGAGAAGTGTCTGTTCATGTCCTTTGCCCACTTTTTGATGGGGTTGTTTGTTTTTTTCTTGTAAATTTGTTTGAGTTCATTGTAGATTCTGGATATTAGCCCTTTGTCAGATGAGTAGGTTGCAAAAATTTTCTCCCATTCTGTAGGTTGCCTGTTCACTCTGATGGTAGTTTCTTTTGCTGTGCAGAAGCTCTTTAGTTTAATTAGATCCCATTTGTCAATTTTGGCTTTTGTTGCCATTGCTTTTGGTGTTTTAGACATGAAGTCCTTGCCCACGCCTATGTCCTGAATGGTATTGCCTAGGTTTTCTTGTAGGATTTTAATGGTTTTAGGTCTAACATTTAAGTCTTTAATCCATCTTGAATTAATTTTTGTATAAGGTGTAAGGAAGGGATCCAGTTTCAGCTTTCTACATATGGCTAGCCAGTTTTCCCAGCACCATT
>NW_026652287.1:72819713-72825422 GCF_009828535.3 Hylobates moloch
CTGTCGCCCAGGCTGGAGTGCAGTGGTGTGATCTCAGCTGACTGCAAGCTCTGCCTCCTGGGTTCACACCATTCTCCTGCCTCAGCCTCCTGAGCAGCTGGGACCACACTTATTTTTTATTATTATACTTTAAGTTCTGGGGTACATGTGCAGAACGTGCAGGTTTGTTAGATAGGCATACACGTGCCGTGGTGGTTTGCTGAACCCATCACCCATCATCTACATTAGGTATTTCTCCTAGTGCTATCCCTCCCCTAGCCCCTAACACCCTGACAAGCCCCAATGTGTGATGTTCCTCTCCCTGCATCCATGCGTTTTCATTGTTCCACTTCCACTTATGAGTGAGAACATGCGGGGTTTGGTTTTCTGTTCCTGTACTAGTTTGCTGAGAATGTTGGTTTCCAGCTTCATCCATGTCCCTGCAAAGGACATGAACTCATCGTTTTTTATGGCTGCATAGTATTCCATGTATATGCATGGTGTATATGTATCATGTTTTCTTTATGGAGTCTATCATTGATGGGCATTTGGATTGGTTCCAAGTCTTTGCTATTGTGAACAGTGCTGCAATAAACATATGTGTGCATGTGTCTTTATAGTAGAATGATTTATAATCCTTTGGGCATGTACCCAGTAATGGGATTGCTGCATCAAATGGTACTTCTGGTTCTAGATCCTTGAGGAATCGCCACACTGTCTTCCACAATGGTTAAACTAATTTACACTCCCACCAACAGTGTAAAAGCATTCCTATTTCTCCACATCCTCTCTAGCATCTGCTGTTTCCTGACTTTTTAATGATCACCATTCTAACTGTCATGAGATGGTATCTCATTGTGGTTTTGATTTGCATTTATCTAATGACCAGTGATGATGAGGTTTTTTTTCATATGTTTGTTGGCTGCATAAATGTCTTCTTTTGAGAAGTGTCTGCTCATATCTTTTGCCCACTTTTTGATGGAGTTGTCTGTTTTTTTCTTGTAAATTTGTTTAAGTTCTTTGTAGATTCTAGATATTAGCCCTTTGTCAGATGGAAAGATTGCAAAAATTTTCTCCTATTCTGTAGGTTGCCTGTTCACTCTGATGATAGTTTATTTTGCTGTGCAGAAGCTCTTTAGTTTAATTAGATCCCATTTGTAAATTATGCTTTTGTTGTCATTGCTTTTGGTGTTTTGGTCATGAAGTCTTTGCCCATGCCTATGTCCTGAATGGTATTGCCTAGGTTTTCTTCTAGGGCTTTTATGGTTTTAGGTCTTATGTTTATGTCTTTGATCCATCTTGAGTTAATTTTTGTATAAGGTGTGAGGAAGGGGTTCGGTTTCGTTTTCTTCATATGTCTAGTCAGTTTTCCCAACATCATTTATTAAATAGGGAATCCTTTCTCCATTGCTTGTTTTTGTCAGGTTTGTCAAAGATCAGATGGTTGTAGATGTGTGGTGTTATTTCTGAGGACTCTGTTCTAGAACACACAGAATTTTCAACTAATTCCAACAAATATAATGTCTTATAATAGACATTCATCATCTCAAAGTTACACATTGTAGTCTTTAGAACTGTTGCATCAAAAAATTCATGAGAAAGCTCTTTGCCCTTTTTAAGAAATATATTTAGATAAATATCCAAATTTGAATGACAAGCTATAGCATAGATATAGCTATAACTTACATTTTGTAAGTAACACATAAATATTCACAAAACACCTTCCTTTAAAAAAAAAAACAAACAAAAAGTAATGGCTAAACCAAGCTTTTGTGTTCTTAAGGTCCTGTGACAACTTTTCATTAAGTACCGTAGAAATGCATGGGCTTACATTTTTTCTTTTTTTTTTTTTTAAGATGGAGTTTCGCTCTTGTCGCCCAGGCTGCAGTGCAATGGCACGATCTTGGCTCACTGCAACCTCCACCTTCTGGGTTCAAGTGATTCTCCTGCCTCAGCCTCCTGAGTAGCCATGACTACAGGCGTATGCCACTACGCCTGGATAATGTTTTTGTATTTTTGGTAGAGACGGGGTTTCACCATTTTGGCCAGGCTAGTCTTGAACTCATGACCTCAGGTGATCCGCCCACTTTGGCCTCCCAAAGTGCTGGGATTACAACTGTGTGCCACTGCGCCTGGCCTGGGTTTGCATTTTAACTATAATTTAAAAATTTTTTGCAATCTGTTTGAACATAATGAATGGCTGGAATGTATCACTTCTTAAATAGTGAATTCTGCTGAATAGCTCAACTTCCTGCTCTTGCTTACATCGGGGCATCCTACTCCCTTTAAGTCCTCCCTTTTGACCTTAGTCCTTCTCTTTGGATAGCATAGAATAAGGATTCTCTCTCCTGTGTGACAAGCATTCAATTGCTCAAAGGCAGCACCTATACCACCTTTGTGCCTTCTCTTTTGGCTAACAATTCCATGTCTTCTCATATGACCATCTTTCCAGAACCTTCTTTATCTTGATTGTTGTCTTTTAAATTGTTTCCAGAATGTCATTCTTAAAATGTTGCCTAGAACAAATGAATGCTCTAGCTGTTAATAATTGCCTTGATTATCAGATAGTAAATATTTAGCTTGATCTAAATCTAACCATTGAGAAGTGATTCCTTTTTTTTTTTTAATTTTGGAAAAAGTGTTTTATGACAACTAATTTGGTGATATAAAAATGTCCATCAGCTTGGATTCTGTGAGAACATCCCAAAATATATTTGAAATCCATAATCTCTGTATCCAAAGGAATCTTTGAAACTTTGGCATCATCCTAGATATTAGGTAGATTTTCTTGGGAGGATTTTTGGCTGAAATGAGTCACTTACCTCTTCCTTAATCTAGAACTTTTTTTTCAGGTAATCCAGAGTCTCTATTATATGTGTATGATATATGGTATACCTGGATCTGCCAATAGACAGACAGGCCAAGATAGGCCTGCAAGTATTATCTTTGGTTATTCCAATGCCATAGCCACTAGCTCCATATGGCCATTTAAGCTTGAAGTTAAAAAAATTTAAATAAAATTCAAGTAAAAATTTAGTTCCTCCATTGCAGCAGTTACATGTGGCTAGTGACTGCTGTATTGGTCAGGACAGATATAGATCATTTCCTTCATTGCTGAAAATCCCATTCCTGCCACCTAGATAAAAATGTAGAAAATGTAAAAATTTCTGAATATTTAAAATGGAAAATAATATGATAAAAATGGATATTGGCATAGGCATAGGCATTAAAAGCATTAACTATTTTATTATTTTGTATAATGCCTAGTTCAATGTTTTACAAGGGAAGCCTATTGAATAAGACTAGGCTTTGTAGACAGGCTACCTGAGTTCAGGTTCTGCCTTCACCATTTTCTTTGTGATCTTAACCTAGGCTTTGTTTCCTTAACTGTAAAATAGTTTTAATGAATTTCTTAAGATGATCATTAAGCTCGAATGAAATAATGCTTGTGAAAGTATTTAGCACAATGTCTGACACATATAAATTGTTAATATAAACATAAGGCATCATTGTAATTATTTAGAGAAGTGTAATTATTAGCTCCAAAGTACTAATTGCAGAATATGTGCATAAACACCAACACAATATAACACTTTATTAAGTAAATTGGACTTGTTAAAAAGCAAGCAGAAAGCACAGATACAACAGCCTGTGCCACCTAACTTCCAGGAGACACAGGTTTAGTGCTCTGGGTGGATTTCCAAAGCCTTCCTCATTTGGTTTGGTTGGTATGGGAGCAGAAGCACTTCCTTCTCCTACACTATTGTGTGTTGAGGGAATGCATAAACCACTGATAAGTCTCCAAGAACATCTTCACCACTCATGTTCTTAGAGGTGATGAACCAAAACTCCATCTTTGTATGTGTCAGGGGCCCACATACCAAAATACATGGGGTCTTAGTACCGGTTTGGGCATAATTATACTCAGTGTTTGGGCCTCTGCTGAAATTCTAAGACAATAAGAATATCAGTTTAAGTTCTGTTACAGTTGTTTTCATGAAGCTCGTAAGATTGATATTTAAGTGGACAAAGTGGGAAGTAGTCAGTTTTCAGGGCTCCAGGGGTCATCACTTTGTGCTCAGAGTACAGCTGTCAACTAGTGATTTGGTGCATTTAGACAAGGAACAGGAGCAAAGGGCCTATTTCAAGAGGGTCATAGACACTGCCTTGTGATAAGTGAACGGCTAGAGGGTTTCTTGGTAAACTGAAGTCATTTTCACATTTTTAGCTTTTTCTGTGGCAACGTGTCTTTCACAGAAGCTACTCATGAACTCTGGCTCTTCATTTTCAGGGTTGGGCTGGACATTCTTTGTTTTTTTGTTTTGTTTTGTTTTCTGAGACAGAGTCTCTCTCCATCACCCAGGCTGGAGTGCAGTGGCATGATCTCAGCTCACTGCAACCTCTGTCTCCCGGGTTCAAGCGATTCTCCTGCCTCAGCCTCCCGAGTAGCTGGGACTACAGTTTCATGCTACCACACGGTAATTTTTGTAATTTTAATAGAGACAAGGTTTTGCCATGTTGGCCAGGCTGATCTCGAACTCCTGACCTCAAGTGATCCACCTGCCTCGGTCTCCCAGAATGCTAGGATTACAAGAGTGAGCCACCGTGCCTGGCCTTGGACATTCATTTCTGATTCACTGATCACACTGTGTATTAAAAGAAATGTTGGTCCAGTGACAAAGAAAAATGACCTATTCTATTCCTCGCCATCACATAGCTATTTGGAGTAAAGTATTCCAAAGTAATGCTTTACTGTTCACTGTCTGTGAGAGTGATGCCATGCCCCACTGTCCTTGATTAACCATTTCTCATTTCTCAGAGATACAGAGTTAGGTGACCCTTCAAATTAATGACATTCTGTTCACACGTAAAATTACCTCCCAGTTCTTGATCTGCTTTCTTAATGCCCTTCTGACTAGCTAGAAACACTTAGAATTGGGCATTAAGGTTGAAGAATTTACTTATAATTATTTGAAAATCATATAAAGAGAGATGGCAATTCTTTTTCTAGGTAGGAAGCCTATTGGAAATGATGATGGTAAGCATACTGGTGATGAGAAAGCAAGCCCACAACATTCCTAGAAGCATGTGGGAACACTTGGTATCTCCCGCAACCCTCTGCTTCAAATAAACAACTAGCTTTTCTTGGACCTATGGATAAGACTGTTCTTTAGGAATGAACTAGGGAGCAGCTATCTGAATAAGTGATTTAATGATGTTACCCTGTTGGTGTATATTCCCTATCTGTTGACTCATGCCAAAGATGCCACTAATAAAGCTTTATTCTTTTGGTTCTTATTAAAATACAAAGTTCTCAGGATCTCAATTTCCTTACTTTTTAACTTGATCATTTTAGAATAGATAATCTATAAAAGTGGCTTTAATTCTGAAGTGTACATTTTTTTAAAGCACTCCTGGAATTATATCAGGCTGTAATCAGTTAAAATAATCATTTAGTATATGTTTGTTATTGAATGAATGCATTTACATCTTACTGCAAATAAATTCTAGGTCCATACTTAAAATTAGGCTTTACTACAGAGAAAGGAAAGAGTCTATAAAAGATCTAATTCTTCTCCAGGAATCCAATAAATATATCTTGACAGGTTATTTTGGATAAGAAACCATTTCAATACTAGGTTGCTTAGTAGTAATACAAGTTGCAGATGGTGTCTGCAACTTGGAGACTAAGAACAAAAAAGACAAGCTTAGGCCAGCGTAGTAGTTCAC